>NC_089794.1:19285102-19315102 GCF_040412425.1 Macrobrachium rosenbergii
ATATATATATATATATATATATATGGCATGAAATATTATGTAGATATAAAAACACACACACAAGCAAGCGCATACACAAACACACACACACACACACACACACACACATATACATATATATATATATATATATATATATATATATATATATATATATATATATATATATATATATATATATAAAGATATACACATTTATATTAAGAATGAAATATTTCTTAAGAGCACAAGGCGACATAACAGCAAAATTAAAACTTTCAAGTCGAGAGCAACAGATGAACTACTCATTAAACGTAAAGAATATCTGATCCTGATCTAACAGAATCTGTTCCTACCCCAACAAGATAAGTATTGAACTGCAGAATCTCACTTTCGAATCCCATTCTGTTTTTTTTTTTTTTTTTTTTTTTTTACCGCAAGACTGGACTCAATGTGTCCGTGATATGCAGGACTTCTCGTGAAACCCGCACATAACCCCCACACCCCCGCATACACCCTCCCCCAACTCCAGACACACTACTTTGCATCCACGGCAATTATAGCCATGGTACACTTACTCTTCCTTGTCTGAATCTTTAAGGTTTATTTATGGCTCTATGACTTATTTTCACTGCATGAGGAGCTGCTTTTGGTCGATACAGTACATATTATACTCTATAAAAGATGAAAAACAGAAAGTGTTTTCTTTTATTTTTAGATGAACACAGAAAGCAGTAGAAACTGTTAATATCTACCACTTTCTACATTGGGATATATTTGTGAAATATTTGTTCAGAAATTCATGCTTTTATTGTACAGTATAGGCAGGTATGCACGTGAGTACAAATTAAGTTGTTATATATATATATATATATATATATATATATATATATATATATATATATATATCGAATTCTTCGCGCTTTTTGGACTTGCTTGTCACTACAAAGCCGTAAGATCCAAAAACGTCACCATAATCACAAGGAGGTCACGTGACCTCCTTGTGATTATGGTGACGCGGGTTCGTTTCCGCGACCGAGCATCACAGTCTCTTCGATTTCTTGCGCTTGGATCTTACGGCTTTGTAGTGACAAGCATATCCAAAAAAAAAGCGAAGAATTCGAGAAGTTAAGAGGGCATTGTGGCTATTACAATTACATACATACATATATATATATATATATATATATATATATATATATATATATATATATATATATATATATATATATATATATATATATTCGTTTAGTTCCGGCTGGGAATCAAACTCTTGAACAGATGGCTTACGATTAACGCCTTGAGACCCAAACACACCCAGGTAATCACTTTTCACTGTTTTTTTATTATTATTATTATTTTCTAAATTAAATGCAGCCCTCAAAGTTACGAGGAAGGCATGGATTTAGGGCCAACAAAGGGGTGAGAGTAGGGCACAATCAGGGGCGACAGGCCATTTGACAGTGAGGTCACAAATGACCTCAGGCAAAACTTCTGCCTATCCTGGGTCGACTGCCAACATCTGTGCAACGGAGGATGCAGAATTTTATTTCGTGGGGGGAGGGGGAACTTGGGTAGGGGTGGAGAGCCTCCAGCCCTATGCAGCTTCACTGATCACGAGTTCTCTAAGAATACTAAAGTGAAGGGAATTCCTTTCATGGGGGTCGACAAAAACAAGAGGACATTAGCTCTCTAGGGCAGACACTCTTATAGATCCTTGAATGGGATGGAATGGAATATACAGTTTAGGACTAAGGACAAGCCTGGGACCTATGAGGTCATTCAGCGCTGAAAAGGAAACTGACAGTAGAAAGGCCTGAAAGGCGTAACAGGAGGAAAACCTCGCAGTTGCACTAGAAACAAGTGGTGGGAGAGGGTGAACAGCAAGATGGAAGATAGTGAATATGAATGGAGGTACAGTAAAAGGAACGAAAGGGGTTACAGCCATAGGTCCTTGAATCCTAGCAGGGCAACGACTGGCTAGAAGGATTAAGGGCGTCATGGGGCCGACTCTACAGACTTGTTCCAGAAGAGGCGAAAGGTTGAGAGTTGGAAATGTATGGGTGATAGTGAGAAGAAAACACAGATAAACAAGTAGACAGAACAAGCGGAGAAAGTGTGATACAGAGGGCTCAGAAGAAGGATGAAATAGGAAACTTACGCAACTGAATAAACAAGTAGATAGAACAAACGGAGAAAGTGTGATACAGAGCGCTCAGAAGAAGGAAGAAATAGGAAACTTACGCAACTAAAGTCGTGTTATTGACCTGACTTCTGAATGACAAAGTTTAGTGGTAGAGATGAATGAACAGCCACCGAAACGTTCAAACGATTTCTACATTTGCACATAGATACTAAAGGTAATACAAAGGTGTTTAATTATTATTATTATTATTATTATTATTATTATTATTATTATTATTATTATTATTATTATTATTTGTTATAATGCCTCTACATTCTTATGAGGGAAGCCCAAACACCACGAACTTACACAGAACAAACATACTATATTACAATAAGGAAAAAGAAGTATATGTGTGTGTGTGTGTGTGTGTGTGTGTGTAACCAAAGTAGTAGAAAAAAGAGAGAAGACTGTGAAAGGGTAAGAAACCAGAAATTAACCCCTAAGAAAGTAATACACACGCACCCTACTTGAAATAAAGCATATCACTGGAACTAAATAACTATCAATTCACTAATACTCGTTTCTTTTCAGAAGCTCCCAATGTCCACGGAGTTACTGGCAGTCACAGTATTCCTAGCCCTCTTAATCTTAGGAACTGAAGCCGGCAGTCTCAAGAAACCAGAGCATGACGCATCAAAAGAGACGAAGGAAGAGGCAGCAGGTGAGTGTCGTGAATTACTCTACATCTGGTTTTAGAAGCGAGATGATTCTGAGTGGATTTAGAGAGCTAGAATGGCATATATGTATATGTATATATATATATATATATATATATATATATATATATATATATATATATATATATATATATATATATATTTATTTATTTATTTATAAAGAGGATGGCCAGAGAAAGCATGGCACATCGAAAGTAAATTTTCATAAAATCATCCACTTTATGCGCCACACTGAAGACTCATCTGCAGTACGTCGAGACCCTAAACACAAATTGTTACGTTCACTTTTATCTTGCAAGTAAATCTCCTTCTTCCCAGGAATTAAGTCTTTTCTTCCAAATACTTCTTTCACAGTTTTTATCTGGGCCCTATTCCCCTTCTTCTTCATGTCACTTCTGATTTATATTTACTTTTCACCAATTACCATGGTCCATTCTTTCCAGATATCTAAGCCTTCTAAAAACACTCTGATCTATAATTTCACCTGTGTAACATTATATATATATATATATATATATATATATATATATATATATATATATATATATATATATATATATATATATATATATATATGATTATAATCACTTTTGTACGTGATTCATTTATCACATCTCACTTTTCACCTGTGGTAATGTGTGATATGTATATGTATATATATATATATATATATATATATATATATATATATATATATATATATATTTTATATATATGTATATATAAGTATATATATATATATATATATATATATATATATATATATATATATATATATATATATATATACATAATCAACCTCCTTTCAACAGCCACGCAGAAGCTTCAAACAAACAACCTTAGTAATCACGTTCCGGTTGGTTCCTAGGTTTAATGAATATTCTAAAGTGTTTTTATTTCTAGAGTTTGGGGCTATAATAACAAAAACCCTATTAATATAAGCTTGTAAAAGAAAAACTCTATCAGGTTTATATAATCGGTGAAAGGGGATGATTAAGGCAGAAAATGTGACAAAGTGAAGCAGTCTACCATTAAATGTTCTTAGTTTTCTGTAGACACATAAGAGAAAACCCAAATTTGATGGTAAACTTAACTTAAGGTTGACGGTCTTCAAATGAATATAACTTGATAACAAAAACAGTAACTGGTATTTATAGTGTGTTTTACATGTCTTTCTTATGAAAATAGCATATGTTTTAAAGATTCGAAATGTTCAAGATTTTTTTGTTCTTTTATGCACAAACTTTCGGATGTAGCAAAGATATGGATCTGTTGGTGTTATAAATGATTCTTAATGTTTTATATTGCGGCGTCATGCTCAATTATTCCTTTTCTTCACGTCCACTCTGACTGATGTGATTCGTGACGTTAATTCTTGGGATAAGATTGCTAGCCCCATGCCCCCATCCATTTCTGATGCCACCCTGCCACACTTGACTATCTATAGACTTATAATGAGTCCAGAATCTCCTGAAATTATTATGAGACTAAAGTATTCTCCGATTTCTCTCTTTCTCCTACAATCACCTTCTATGACGCAATTTTATGAAGCAATGGTTTCACCTTAACAATTTTGCTTTCTATATACTTTCCATTGTACATTGTGAGACATTACAATGGAAATTTTTAAAATTTTACGCAACATTTGGCAGAAAACAGATTTTTATAGTTTCTGCAAACGAGGCGTGAAGGCAGAGAAAGAATAAAAAAATCGTATTCGCAAATTAGGTCGCAGTTCATGGGGAAAATATTTGAGTCTTTCAAAAACCGTCCTTCGTTACGGTTCAGTGAATCGAGTATGAGAATCTATACTGGGGCGAATGCATTGTTCTGAGCTTTAAGAACTTTTTCCCGAAATACTGCTGGGAGGACACACATTTTTAAAAATCTTGGAATGAAATCCTTACATCAGATGTAAGATATTATTTGATACTGGGAAAAAATTAAGTTAATCAACAGAGGTTCTCATGCAGTACCATATTCTTAGACACACACATGCACACGCATGCATACACGAACAAAATGAGCACACGCACACACACACACTTATAAAGACATACGCATAAATATGATAAACAAATACGAAGCTTCGGTCCCATGTCCTTTTAACGTCTTGGGTTTGAGTGCACTTATTAGAGGATTTCACTCAAAACACAGTCTCCTTTGTCATATATATATATATATATATATATATATATATATATATATATATATATATATATATATATATATATAAATAACAAATGCCCTGCAATTCTGTCAAAACAACGAAAAGGCAGACTGTCATAACAGCGCCAGTTAAAATGGCGTGTAGATAAAAATAAAGCAGAAAAAAACTCAAATTAAATAAATTTGAACAAACAGTACACCATACAAGTAGCTTGTGAAGAATTTTTAATCTGCAAAAAAAAAAATGTTTTTAAAACCACGGCATGTTTTAAAATTCAGGCTATCAATTTCGAGCCACTTGCCTTCAGGAAACAAAAGATCTGGTCGAACTGAAAGGTGCTATTACCTCTGTAATACCAAAGTTAACCTTGGTATAATACTCATTTGTTCTTGTTACTTTCGCCCCAAATGTTCTTTCATCAAGGCTGTAATTCTATATCAGCTTGCTGCAACTACACGCTGGGTTCCCGAAACTTTTCTAATGCAGGCCTGATGCCATCCCTCTAATGAATTGGTTGTCCTGGCTAAATTATAATTATGAACAGATCAAAGATCACCTCTCAGTCCTAGGCGCCACAGGACAGCTCGTTCCACAACGCCGAGAAAGGTTCATATAATATATTCCATGAAGTCGAAAAGGACCGCAGCTGGTCCTTCGTCAGAAGTCAATTAGTTCTTTCCTTAATTACACTGTATAAATCCCTTCAGTGAATTTGATACTAAAGCTCACACCTGCTTGGCGAAAAAAATAATCCCTGTTTTGGATTACCGGGCAGTTAATCCCAACTGGTGCATTTTACGCCCAAAACACGTAAATTAAAAAGTAGTGCCCAAATATAACTACGTTGGAAGGAACTTTTGCTTACCAATATTATTATTATTATTGAAAGAGAAACCCACAAGATTCTTGTGTATAACTTGTTTACTGGTAAATATTTACCAGTAAACAAGTTATACACAAGAATCTTGTGGGTTTCTCTTTCCATCTTCAGAATAAAAGTGAAAGAAGTTTTTGTTTGGTTCATTATTATTATTATTATTATTATTATTATTATTATTATTATTATTATTATTATTATTATTATTATTATTATTATTATTACTATTATTATCATCATTATTATTATTATTCAGAAGATGAACCCTATTCAAATGGAACAGTCCCACCAAAGGGGCCACTGACTTGAAATTCAAGCTTCCAAAGAATATTAAGGTGCTGATTAGGAATAAGTAAGAGAAGGTAAAGGGAAATACAGAAAGAAGAGATCTCACTTGCTATTACTGTTAAAAGGCAAAAATTAATTAATAAATTAATAAACAGATAAAAATGCACTTATTTCAGTTACTTCCAAGCCCGACTATGACATCCTGGGCAATATTTCTCTCTTACGAGAAAGTCAAAAACACTGTCCAGAGAGTTTTCGTCTTCATTCTTGCCGACTGACATGAAAAGGTCTCACATCTTGACGTCAGTGCACATTCTCATTTGCCTTACACTGCTCGATAGTGAATTATACATTTGTTTATAGTGATTTCAACTTGAAAGCGAGTAGGTTAACCATCGTAAAGTACCCACATGATAATAGAGCCAAACGATAATAATCCGAAGTTACCAAATAATAATGTCACTTGTTAAAGGTGGAAAATATTATTATTATTATTATTATTATTATTATTATTATTATTATTATTATTATTATTATTATTATTATTATTATTATCACAGTGGGTAATTTGCCTATGACTTGTCGCCAATCTGGCTGTCGACATATCGACTACAGGCATTTCGTCTTCGTACTAATTTCATTGCCTTTTTTTATTTATCCCAAAAGCATACATTATTATTATTATTATTATTATGAAAATCATATGCTGATTGTTATTATTATTATTATTATTATTATTATTATTATTATTATTATTATTATTACCGACTAAAAATCCCATTTGGTTTCCCAGATTATGCCAACAATGCCGACGCTAAGTTTGAACCGAGATCAATCGCCGACGGACGTCATCCCTCCGGTAAAGTCCCGGATTCGCTCCTGCCATCCTTGATTTACAAGTCGTTCTTGGAGAATCCTTCGAGGAACAAAGGGTACTTCGTCTTCCTTCCGCCTGATGAGAGTCCCCCACAATACGGCCATGTAACAAACCAGATTCCTTCCCATCCTGCTCCTCCCCCCCCTCCTCCTCCTCCTTCCCATCCTCCTCCTCCTCCTCCTCTTCCACCTCCTCCTTCCCAACCTCCTCCTCCTCTTCCACCTCCTCCTTCCCAACCTCCTCTTCCTCTTCCACCTCCTCCTTCCCAACCTCTTCCTCCTCTTCCACCTCCTCCTTCCCAACCTCCTCCTCCTCTTCCACCTCCTCCTTCCCAACCTCCTCCTCCTCTTCCACCTCCTCCTTCCCATCCTCCTCCTCCTTCACCTCCTTCCCATCCTCTTCCTCCTCCTCCTACTCCTCCACCTCCTTCCTATCCTTCTCCTCCACCACCTACTTCTCATCCTCCTCCTCCTCCTCCTCCTCCTTCCCATCCTCCTTCTCCTCCTCCTTCCCAACCTCCTCCTCCTCCTCCTCCATTCCCAGAAACCTCTCCACCCCCAATCGCTTACATCCCTTCTCAACTCCCAACCGCCCTTGCGTCACCACCACATCCTACACCTCCTACGGAAACTCCTCCACCCAATCCTACTTCATGTCCTTCCGAAGATCATCCTACATGCTCCGAGTCCTTCCCTCTCACATCTGAAGGGTGCCAGGGATCCTCCGGGTTCCTCAAGCGAGGGGAATCGGAGCGTATGGGAGAGGAAGTGTGTGGAGTTCGCACGTGCCGGAAGTTCGGGGGAAGATACCACCTCGAGGAACAGAAGTGGGTGACACTTGTTTGTTGCTGTTGTTTGTTTTGTTTGTTTCAGAATATTTCTGTTTGTTTTCAATAAAAAATTAGTACTTGTCTGCAAAGAATTTCTGTGGAAAAGTCGGTATTGTAACTGATAGTTCTTCTTCGTTTGCAAAGAGATTCCTTGCACAGTAGGTATAGTAATTAACACCTTCATTTGTCGCGAATTGGAACTGGAATTGGAATATAAGATCTAGGCCAAAGGCCAAGCACTGGGACCTATGAGGTCATTCAGAGCTGAAAGGAAAATTGAGAGTAAAGGTCTGGAAGGTGTCACAGGAGAAAAACAGCGCAGTTGCACTATGGAACAACTGTTAGAAGAGGGTGGAAAGTAAGATAGAAGGAAGAGAATATGAACGGAAGTACAGTAAAAGGAATGAAAGGTGTTGCAGCTAGCAAAAATAAATTCTAAGCAATTTTAGATATAAAGCATTTTATAGTTAATTTGAATACCTTTTGTTAAAGATATGTTATTCTCTATAAAGAAGTTATTAATCTGCTGTTATTTTATTCTATTATTATCTTCAAGTGAGCTCAGAAGGATAGGCTCCTATTTCAAAATTGTAAATTGGAGGCAAACAGCGTTAAAGAAGTTGGACAGCTAAGGGGAAAGGGGCCTTTATAGTCAACAGATGAAAAGTAAAAGGCAGAAAGCAACGCAGCTGGGGCCAATGGAAAGATACAAAGAACCAAAATTAGAACCTCCATATAATTTAAAAATGAATTTGATGAATATTATGCATAATTATTCGTATGTGAGAGAGAGAGAGAGAGAGAGAGAGAGAGAGAGAGAGAGAGAGAGAGAGAGCGAGAGAGAGCAATTTGTTTTCATTCATATTCCCTTAATCGCTGATAATTTTTCTTTTATTTTTTACAGGTGCAACGTGATCGTGTACAACCCGAATTATACCTGTATAGTCCTTGCCGACATGACGAAACCTTATCCACAATGCTGTCCTCAGTTTAGGTGTGACGACTGAAAAGTAAAAAAATATATATATATATATATATATATATATATATATATATATATATATATGTATGCATACAGTATATAAGTATATATATACACACACACACACACACACATATATATATATATATATATATATATATATATATATATATATACTGTATATATATTATATCTACATACTCATAACATGACTTTAAAACCCACAATGGAGTATGAATAAATTATATGACTTTTCTGACTGTTTTAACAGTAATTTAGACGACTTTAACGTTCATTATTATCTATCTCCGTCGGTTATGAGTGCTTAACTTACTGCACACCCCAGCACATCTGACAATTATAGGGTAACACAGTGGGAAATCGGGTATTTGGCCACCGAAAATAGATCTATCTTTCGGTGGTCTCGGCATAATGCTGTATGTGCCGCGGTCCATGAAATTTTAACCACAGCCCAGTGGTGGCATATCCCATATCGTTGCCAGAAGCATGATCATGGCTAACTTTAACCTTAAATAAAATAAAAACTACTGAGGCTTGAGGGCTGCAATTTGATATGCTTGATGATTGGAGGGTGGATGATCAACATACCAATTTGCAGCCCTCTCGTCTCAGTAGTTTTTAAGATCTGAGGGCGGACAGACAAAGCCAGCACAATAGTTCTCTTTTACAGAAAACTAAAAGTGGGACAAATCCCAACATAACCTAACCTAACTTAACCTGTCCTTGGACGCCGGATCTACCTGACTCAGGTAGATCCTGACCTCTAGTTACCTATGAATCAATCTGTAAAAGATACGGAGGATGCACCTTCATCTACGCTTCCTAAGTTGATCTAACCTAGAAGCTCACCTAACTTATGGGCAAACCCCCTTAATTAACGCTTCCTTCCCCACCCAAACCTATCCTGACCTAGTTGGTTGTAAATACGGATGTGTATTACATGGTTTTATAAAGTTATTGAAAATTATCAAGAAATAAATAAGTAAATAAATATATCTGTAAAAATTAACAAATAAATAAAGGATCTCTTGAGATACTCAATGAATCGTCTGTATTTCCTTCTTTTAAGAAATAAGTGAAATACTTGAGTAACCGACCTACATGTTTCGTAGTTGCTGTCTGTAACGACATATGGAATTCTTTTTTTTTTCAGTGCATTTCGAAGTTCATTAGGGGAAAAAGCTGAAATCTGTTGAAGTGCATATCGAAGTTCATTAGGAAAAAAAAAGGTGAAATCTGTTGAAGTGCATATCGAAGTTCATTAGGAAAAAAAAAAAGTTAAAATCTTACCAAAATCGGCGTCAATAACCTAGATGTTGTAACGGCAGTTTTTGGAGTCATAAATCAATCAATCAATCTTACCAAACTGAATTTGTACACGATCAGTTACCTTTAATCTAAGTTACTGACACAACCAGAAACAGGTTTTCACTCTAAAATCTATTGGCTATTTAAAGAAAGAACCTGTCTTGAACTTGACGCGAAGTTGGACACCTACGAGATTGAAAGTATCACAGTAATCTGCAATAAAACCATGCATCATCTGCAATTCTGGAACTTGAAATTGCCTTATTTTGCTTAATATTCATCTGTATTAAATTTAACCCGGAAGTATTCTGACCTAAAATGGAAGACTGTAGTATCTGCAACATTTTCGAAACCGAGTTATGCCACCTATTGGGCTCGTGAAACACTACAACACAAGTTACTGCAGTTTCAGAATGATTCTTCAATGCTTTATTTAGGGGGTCCCATTTGCAGTATCTGCAAAATCAGTAGTAAGGCAAGGGAGTATCTACCCTTTTTCTCAGTCTTGTATTTCTGCAGATACTACAGTCTTCCATTTTAGGGAAGTATTAGCCTTCCGATAGTTCCAAAACCTTATAATCTCCGTATTTTCGTGATAGTTTAATCAAATCTGCAATAAAACCATCCATCACCTGCAATTCTGGAACTTGCAACTGTTGTATTTCTCTTAATGTTCATCTATATTAAATTGAACCCAATAGTATGTCTTTTGACAGCTCCAAAATCGTTATGATCTCCATATTTCCGTAATAGTTTATTCAATTTTGCAATGAAATCATGCACCATTTGCAATTCTGAAACTGGCAATTGTTGTATTTCGTTTAATATTCATCTAAATTAAATTTAACCCAGTAGTATTAGTCTTTTGTTAATTCCAAAAACGTTATAATCTCCGAATTTCCATAACAGTTTGATCAAACTCTGGTTGCATCTTCCCAGAGGGTAACTGACTGAGATATTGGTAATGTGAAAAAACCTTTAATAATTTTCTTAATGACTGTTGAATCTTGGTGATGTCAGCTCTTCATTTTATTTACTATATCTTAAACGTAAATATGTATTCAGTCTTTACCGGAAATGTAACTTATTGCAGAACATAAAAACTAATTACAACCAGAACAAGTAAAAAATGCGCAATCGAGTTTTCTGTACAGCCGCTACAGCAAATAATCAAGGCCACCGAAAACAGATCTATCTTTGGGTGGTCTCGGTATAATGCTGTATGAGCCGCGGCCCATGAAACTTTAACCACGACCAGGTGGTGGCCTATCCTATATCGTTGCCAGAAGCACGATGATGGCTAACTTTAACCTTAAATAAGATAAAACTCCTGAGGGTAGAGAGCTGCAATTTAGTATGTTTGATGATTGGAGGGTGGATGATCAACATACCAGTTTGCAGCCCTCTAGCCTCAGCACTTTTTAAGAAGTAGGGGGGACAGAAAAAGTGCGGACGGACAGACAAAACCGGCACAATAGTTTTCTTTTGCAGAAAACTAAAAAGGTGGTTAAATTTTACCTTCGACTCAACCATACCAAGTGTTCAAACCTTAGTTAGGAACGCTAGTGTAAAATTCTTTATTTGCATTATTCAGACATCACCGTCAATCCGTCTATTAAAATGCATACATCCACTCCATCAGGTCAATTTAAAACTCTTGTGTGTGTGTGTGTGTGTGTGTGTGTGTGTGTACTTATGAAATTATAAACCGGGAATGAACAGGGGTGTTTGAACATGAGCTGTCGTTTGAGTCAAGTTTACAATCTGGTTGCTTTATAAAGAAGATTTAGTAGGGAAAAAAAAAAAGCTGTTTGACTCAAGTTTAAAACCTACGGTATTTACTTTATAAAGAAGGTTTAGTAAAAATACGCTGTTCGACTCAATTTTAAATTCTGTTTACTTTATAAAGAAGATTTAGTAAAAAAAAAAAAGATGTTTGACTCAAGTTTAAACTCTGTTTACTTTATAAAGAAGATTTAGTAAAAAAATACCTGTTTGACTCAAGTTTAAAATCTGTTTACTTTATAAAGATTTAGTAAAACAAAAAAGCTGTTTGACTCAAGTTTAAAATCTTTTTACTTTATAAAGAAGATTTAGTAAAAAAAAAAAGCTTTTTTTATTCAATTTTAAAATCTGTTTACTTTATAAAGAAGATTTAGTAAAAAAAAAAAAGGCTGTTTGACTCACGTTTAAAATCTGTTTACTTTATAAAGAAGAGTTACTAAAAAAGAAAGCTACAGTAACAGATTTTTAATATCTATATATTATAACTTTAGTTAAAACTGAAAATAATTTTTTATGAAAAAAATTACATAAAAGATAAAGAAAACTTTACCCGCATTCAGCAGTAGATGTGACATCTATTTAGAATTTCACGTCTAATCTGGCCATACCGCAGCCAGTTACCTTCAAAGAAGCAGATCTTTCTTTCAGTCCTAAGGAAAGAAAGCTTGGAAGAATTCGATGTAAAGTAATAAAAGCAAAATGGTGTCTTTCGTCTGGTGAAATCCGTAGTAAACAAACCGCTGCCTGCAGGTATTAGTGGCCAAGCACCAACCTGCTGCTGACAGTATACAGGTACATGTTATATGTGTATACATGTGTAAGTATATACATAAACATATAACAATAGAGCGAGTCACTGGAAACTTCCTGGCACTCTCATGGAAACGAAAGCTTTAGCGAAAGCTCAAGACATTGAAAGCTTCCCAAGAGCCTTATCTATGGCGGGGGAAAAATACAAACATTTCCCGAGGGAATATAAACTCTCTGGTCTTCCCGGCACTGCCAACAACAGAGGGAAGAGATATTGCTGACAACAGCAAGGCACAGTTGAAAACTATAGTCACACTCGACAGTCTTTAGAGAAGCGACTGAATTGGAATTACTTCTTTCCTCTTCTGCTACAAGTCGAACAGATTGGTACACTCTCAGAAACCTTTATGACTTATTACGTCCAAAAGGATTAGATTATCACGGAGCCGTTTCAAACGCAAATCCCAACTTTTACTACTACTATAATATCGATGATCGAGTTCGTTGCATTATTTTCTTTGTATATTCTCTCTCTCTCTCTCTCTCTCTCTCTCTCTCTCTCTCTCTCTCTCTCTCTCTCTCTCTCTCTCTCAGCAACGATATTCATTTCCGCGTTCCACTGTTGTGAGCGGCAACTTTTTAATAAAAATGCCTACTTACGTTCGTCATTTTTTTTTTGTCGTTTTCTTCTTGTTGATTTGTGAATCCTACTAGTGTTCGAGATTTTCAATGTACCTGCGAATAAAATAGGATATTTGCTCACTGGATTTCAAATTCTAAGACAAGAAGAGGTCGAAGGTTTGAATGCCATGCCAATATATATGAATGAACTAAGAGACATTGATCACATAGGAAATCAGTTTTATGTCTGAAATTTTTATATTTCATTGTTATTGTGTTAACTTTCATCTTTTTCCCATTTCCTATTCTTGCAAATGGGATTCAGCCCTGAAACTCTGGGCTTTGGAAGTAAATGTGGAAATGTTCAGTGAGCAACCGGCTATTCACACACACACACACACACACACACACACACACACACACACACACACATGTATATATGTATATATGCAGTGCATATCTATATCTACATATTTATATATACATACAATTATATATACATACACATACATTTTATGTACACATATATATATATATATATATATATATATATATATATATATATATATATATATATATATATATATATATATAACTGTTTTTGTTTGTCTAAAATTTTAAAATTACTGCATTCTATATGATGGTATATATATATATATATATATATATATATATATATATATATATATATATATATATATATATATATATATATATATATATATATATATATACACAGTATATAATCTAACACGCACGCATGTAAAAAAAAAAAAAAAAACGCGGAAGCGAACGAGCCACATTGCCCTAAATGGTGTGCGACTAATTACTCTTCATTTAAGTCTTTCTCACAGCTTTAAAGACCAACTTCTGCGGGAGTCTCCGAGAGAAACCCCGCCATTAACGGCCCAGTGGAACACCCATGACGTCTGAGCTACCTGGATGGTCAAGATAATATCATAATCAGCGCCTGTCGTCCGCCATTTTGGGACTCCTGGCACAGATAATGGCAAGGCTTACATACTTTCACCCAGTTTTCAGAAGCGTTTAGGTAATGGCTCCGTTTAGCTGATTTAGCACAATGTCGAAGGAATTTATCGTGTGAGCAAAAGTATTTTAGTTACATATTTAATCATGGTATGCTCTGAGCGATATGAAATGTTAATAGATATGATTTGTAGGCCTCTGACCACAAAGATTACTACTTCAGAAGTTGCTTAATGAATCGACAAAAGCAAAATACTTGAAGATATCGAAGAGACACCGAAAGTCTTTCGTTTCCAAAATTAACTACAACGATGAAGACAATTTTATTATTAAGTTTTTCATTTTCAAAACCAGCTATGCCAGTGAAGGCATTTTTTTTTTATTAAAAATATATAAATGCACGGGCCTCTGCAGATAAATTTTGAAAACGGCAAGGAATTAAAAGACAAAATCCCTATCCTGTTAATGAAATCCCCATAGCACCCCCATGCCACCGCATCACATCCTTTTCGTCCCAAAAGAAATCCAGAGCCCGTGCTGGCATAAGACCCCCTAATTTAAAACTGAACTAAACCGACCCATTTTATTCTCTATATCACACATATTTCGGTAACAGAGAGAGAGAGAGAGAGAGAGAGAGAGAGAGAGAGAGAGAGAGAGAGAGAGAGAGAGAGAATCGATTATATGCCCGTAATTTGTGTAAGAATCGCGCTTACATTCTACCCATCATTCCTAAAACCTGAAACAAACCCTAGGGGTCTGGTGCACGCGGACATGAGCCAGTCTGCAGTCACACCTCCCATGCCGTCCTCAAGCCCGGGCAATAGAAAATAAGCAAATTAATACGTAAAAATAAATAGAAAAAATTTTACTTGAATTTGCAACAATCCTTAGGGACTTCGGAACAAGGCACAAAAGGTCATAACGAGTCCCGGAAGAGAGAGAGAGAGAGAGAGAGAGAGAGAGAGAGAGAGAGAGAGAGAGAGAGAGAGAGAGAATGGAATGGAATATAAAATTTAGGCCAATGGTCAAGCACTGGGACCTACGAGGTCATTCAGAGCTGAAAGGGAAATTGAATGTAGAAAGGCTTGAAAGGTGCAACAGGAGGAAAACCTCTCAGTTGCACTATGAAACTAGCGTTAGGAGAGGGTGGATAGCAAGATGGAAGAGAGAGAACATGAACGGAGGTAGAGTAAAAGGAATGAAAGGGGTTGCAGCTAGGGGCCGAAGGGACGCTGCAAAGAACCTTAAATAGTGCCTACAGTGTACCGCGTGAGGTGCACTGGCGGCACTAACACCCCCTACCCTACGGAGAGAGAGAGAGAGAGAGAGAGAGAGAGAGAGAGAGAGAGAGAGAATCAGGAAATGTTATGCCGGTCAGAACACGTGTGACAATCGTTCCTCCTGCTACGTGACGGTAAGGCGGTTGTCACAGGGAATAATTGTCCGTCACGTGGCGCCGTCACGTACTCTCTACGCCTTTCATTGTTCACACGTGAAGTAACTGACCGGAAAATAAAATAAGATGGTAATAAAAGAAAAAGGAAAAAAAGTCTGGAGAAAGGTAGAATTCCTATCTAGAGACATGACACTCGTTCTGGAATACGTTATTAAGAATTGATATCATACGAAATTACATACCGCATTCGAAAGCATAGCATTAAAATTCGATGCAATAATGTGGAATTACACGATAATCATACAATAGGCTTCATTATTTCCGCGTCACGTATCGGCAATTTTCGCTTATGATAAACAGTGTTCAATATTTAACGGTGCGCCTTGATATTATACCATTTCGGCGCCTAATATTAAATTTTTACTGTAAGGCAAAAAATATCATTATTTGATTCCGCACTGTAATATCATGAAATTATTCTATTGTGTGACAAGAAAATATCTATTTTTGATACACATTGGCAATAAAGAAAGTGTACAGTTTTTTTGTTTTTTTTTTTACAAAAAATCCAGGTACATTTTTTAAATTTCATCAATAGATCTCATTCTTTCAGGAAATAATTAAACGCGACAATATACTTTCTCATTTCTGCTTTGAGTAAGTACATTCATTCTCGCTTGGAAAAACATTTGTTTCTTTCTGTTTCGGGTAAATTCTGAAGAAACACTCTCGCTCTAAAAAGACAGTTTGTTTATATGAATTTATATCTATTTATACATTCTTAGGAGGCGTTCTTTTTTTTCAAGTTAGTGGAAAAAACCCTTCTTCTTCCCTCGCCTTAAGCATAGAGTTATGTACCTGGTAGTTATTCAGTTTTTTTTGGGTGATTAACAAGTGTAAAAAAATCTTATCAGAAAAAAAAATTATTTTCTGGGGACCAGAAAGTTAAAGCTAATATCGTCTTCAGCTCCTCTTCAAAGAGGTATAATTATATATATTATCTATATACGTTCTATATATACTATACATATATACTATATATATATTTTATACAAGCATTTGTAATACAGACATTGTGTGAGTATGTATATATATATATATATATATATATATATATATATATATATATATATATATATATATATATATATATATATATATATATATATATATTTTACGTGTAATAAATATTATATATAAAAATCTATATATATATTAAAATTATATAGTGTATAAGTTTATATTCAATACATTAATTTCTAATCAGCCCGTCTACCTAGAAAGACGGATAAATACTAAGACGACCTTACTATGCCTACGTTATAGAATACTAAATTGAGAGAGAGAGAGAGAGAGAGAGAGAGAGAGAGAGAGAGAGAGAGAGAGAGAGAGAGAGGTGATGCTTTTCAGTTAAAAGACTGCAAATTTTTCGCGTTTAAAAGAAAGTAAGAATAAAACCGAGTTGTAACCACGGAACTATGACTCAAATTATTCTGCCGAGTCATCCCGATCTTGCATAGTGGAAGAGAACGACTCATTTGCAAAGGAAAGTCGCCGATTGCTTAATTGCTATTGCTTAACTTCGCTCGCTCGATTTCCGTGTCCTCAAGTCTGCCTGTGCTTGACTGGCTCCAAAAATAATCATGGTCCTCGATAGCAATTTTTTTTTTAATAGAAATATATTCATTTTGGTATCATGGTTTCATTTTGCTGATATAGCTATATCAGCATTATTATTATTATTATTATTATTATTATTATTATTATTATTATTATTATTATTATTATTATTATTATTATTATTATTCTGAAGATCAAACCCTATTCATAAGGAACAAGCACACAGGGGCCATTTAATATCATGATATTATTATTATTATTATTATTATTATTATTATTATTATTATTATTATTATTATTATTATTATTATTATTATTATTATTATGCAGATCAAACCCTACACATAAGGAACAAGCGCATAAACTAAATTTCTTAATCTTTTAACCCACGAAACTTCTCAAATAAAAAGGTGAAAAACTAAAAAATGTCAAAATAAAAAGGTGAAAAACTAAAAAAAAAAAATGTCAAAATAAGGAGAAAAAATAAAGAATGTCATCGAATAAAAAAACTGAAATAAAGAAAAAACCTCACGTAGTGTTTTCAGATATTCTTCGTTGTAAGAGAAGAAATCTAGAACAAGTCTACAGCAACTGAATAAAACTGACCCCGTTTTATTCTCCAGTCACACAATTAGAGAGAGAGAGAGAGAGAGAGAGAGAGAGAGAGAGAGAGAGAGAGAGAGAGAGAGAGAGAGAGAGAGAGAGAAATTTGAATTTCATAATACAGTCGACTGCTATGAATTTGCTAATTTAGCACTTTCGGAGGAGGAGGAGGAGGAGAGAGAGAGAGAGAGAGAGAGAGAGAGAGAGAGAGAGAGAATAACTTCAAATACAATAGACTGCTATGAATTTGCTAGTTTAGCACTTTCAGAGAAGAGAGAGAGAGAGAGAGAGAGAGAGAGAGAGAGAGAGAGAGAGAGAGAGAGAGAGAGAGAGAGAATAACTTCATAATACAATAGACTGCTATGAATTTGCTAGTTTAGCACTTTCAGAGAGAGAGAGAGAGAGAGAGAGAGAGAGAGAGAGAGAGAGAGAGAGAGAGAGAGAGAGAGAGAGAGAGAATTTAAATAATTATACAATACAATAGACTGCTATGAATTTACTAATTTAGCACTTTCAGAGAAGAGAGAGAGAGAGAGAGAGAGATTTATAGTTAACATTCCTGTGCCTGTAACTGGAATAGGATCGGTCCCTACAATCTCATAACTCTCATCACTTAGGTGTGAGAATCGTAAATGGCCTCTTTGCCTGAGAGTATGCTAAGAAAGGCTAGATGTATCTTCAGCTATGTATCTTCAGTACTGTATCCTGAAAGATATATCTCTATGAGTATATCTCTCAAAATGTATCATGTGTCGGCAAGGATGTATCCTTTATGTATTTTCAGTACTGCATACCTAATGTTGTATCATCAAAGATCCGTTTACGTTTAATGCGTAGAATGATTTCAGAGGCTTTCCACATCCCCATTCGAAAATGAGGATTTAATCAAGAGATTTTCAAAATAGGGGGTACTGCCGTCACTGCACCTCGTGAGGTGCATTGTAGGCATTGCTTAAGGTTCTTTGCAGCGTGCCTTCGGCCCCAAGCTGCAATCGCTCTCATTCCTTTCACTGTATCTCCGTTCGTATTTTCTTTCTTCCATCTTATTTTCCACCTTTCAAACCTTTTCCACCTTTCAAACCTTTTACTCTGTTTCCGTTTCAGCGCTGAATACGTCATAGGTCCCAGTGCTTACCCTTTGGCCTAAATTCTAAATTCAATTCAATTCAAAATGTGCGAATACTGTGGAGTTCTGCAATATTGGGTCCAAGGAACAAAGAAAAATTAAAGGGTAACTGGCATGAGATTTACAACGGTCATATTCGCTCCAAACCCGGATAAAAGAGGGGAAGACTATAAAAAATAAAGCCCTCCGTATTCTTAAAAGTTAATAAAAGATAAAGTTGAAGGAAAAACCCCTGTAAGCAAACGGTACTTAATTTTCTGCTCATGCTATGGAACATTTGAGAGGTATTAAGTAATTACAAGGGTTAAATGAATGTTTTTCTTTGCGAGTACAGATTTCTGAAAGCACGTCTTTGACACAAGGTTTAACTCTAAAACTGTGAGTCAAAAGAGGACTCAAGTTCAAAAAACAATTTTCACTTACACAAAAGTGTAGCCAGGGGCCACCAGCTTGTTCTGCCGAATTCGCGAATTTCTTCCTGTGGTGCACTAAAGGTGGTTTATAAGTCAATACAAAATAAATGATTTGGGGGTAGAAATAGCTCAGGACCGAAGCTCAGGAGAGAGAGAGAGAGAGAGAGAGAGAGAGAGAGAGAGGGGGGGGCCTCCCTGTATTCTGGCGAACGGAGGTGAAGAGGGTGAGAGCAGAAGAGCCCATATCATGAGCATTACTGCTCGGCGGAGCCTTAATAGTTATAGTGGTAGTATAGAAAAAAATTATCTTATTCAATAACCCCAAAAGAAGAGTCAGTGACCATGAACCCCTTCTGCCAAAATTTAATGACCTATTAGGAAGCTTTACGTTCAATTAAAATGCAATCACTCACAAATCTTAAGAAATTCGTGAAAAATGCTTTAACTCAGCTCAACTGTCAATGTATGAAATTAGGATAAAACTGTCTTTAATTTCGGCCGTTATGGGGGCAACCTACCTTGCATGCATGGCATACTGTTGGCAGTAACTGGATACTGGAGGGTATTAAAGTTAGCTGCACTGATTTCTAATTTTGCAATTTTTCCGTTAGCCACGGGCTCTCCTTACTCAGCTGTTCAACTCCTTTGACTCTGTTTTGATCCAATTTCTAATCTCCCATTCAAAAAACATTCTTCGTGATGATCAGTTATAAAAGTCTAGATATAGTGATCTCATGTAACTACCTTTCACTATCGACCCAAGATGACCCTTTAAATAAAACTTTCCACCATTGACCCCAGTCGACCCTTTAATCTGAAGCTCAATTCACTCAAAATTGTGGGAATACTGAGGCTGGATGCGACCAAAACTGGGAAGCAAGTGAACCTAATTTCGGTTTAGTTAGCAAGAACGGAGTAAAATTTCCACAGAAATTAGGAAGAGAGAGAGTCTTCTTTCGTCTACAACAGCAGTTCTTAACAAGGGGGTTCGCACCCCTAGGGGGTGCGATACTGGTTCCTAAGGGGTGCCAGAATGCCTATGAATAATTAAAGCAAAATATATTTTTATATACGCATGTTATTTGTTCCGAAAAAAAAATAAAAATAAGATAAAATAAAATAAATATAATGATTATTATTATTGAAAAATACTCATGGTAGCGTGAGTCTTAAAATGGAGAAGCAAATCCTTCTTATTATTATTATTATTATTATTATTATTATTGCTACACCAGTGCTCTGAGCTACAGATAAACCTACATCTAATATCCTAATGATTAAAAAATGTAGTTTTGTTGTTAATACACATCATATCAACTTGGAATTTTAGCTTATTTTTTTTTATTTCAGCAATTCAGGTGGTGCGAGAACTGACTGCTTAATTGAAAGGGGCGCATACATCTGAAAAAGTTTAAGAACCACTGATCTAAAATCAGAATGGAATTTCATCCTTCCATTTCAACCAAATCGCCAACGATGTCATTCCCAATTTACCTAAACTGAGACGCAACAGCGTATAATTTCGGCTGAAGATACGACGCCACAGGACCTTCAACATCTACCGAAATTACGACGAGAGATGAACCTTCGACAGCGACCGAATTAGAAAAACTGTGCTTTGCCGCTCACGATAAATCACCCAGCCAGTGAAAACTGATTTCTAGCGAGAGCTTTCTTCGGAACGTCATCCACAACAATCGCACTGCCAGAATGACATCAAACTCCACCAGGCGGCAACGGACGCAGTGGCCCATAACTGTAGCGAAATCTGTTTACATCAGCTGATGCATAACTGAGATTGAACAGTTAAGCGAACGTGATGTCAGTTAGGCAACTCAAATAGAATTATTCGCAAGAGCGAAGGCGGGCGGGAAGGGCAACCAGGTCCTCTTTTCCAGTCCAGGCCAGGGAAGGGAGGGAGGGCAGATTGCAAGAGTTAGGAAAACTGGAGCAGGACGAGAGTTCCAAAGCTTAGCCGAGAGGGAACGAAGCAGCCACTGTGCACAGATAAAAACAGAAAACTGCCTGACAGCACAAGTTGAAGGCCGACAGAACAGCCTGCAAAAATAAACACGAAGATGGTTTATTATTATTATTATTATTATTAGTAGTAGTAGTAGTAGCACTAGTAGTAGTAGTTTTGAAAAGCACATCCTCTGCTTCGGAGTCCTGCTCAATAAGTTACTGGCCCTCCGTCTTGTTCTGTCACAGGTGACTGGTGAATATTTAAAATGCACGACACGAATAAAATGAAAACAAGATGAATTACAGATACAGAGTGAAGTTACAAGTTTCTCTTCAGTTTCCATGAGAGAGAGAGAGAGAGAGAGAGAGAGAGAGAGAGAGAGAGAGAGAGAGAGAGATCTTACATTCTTTTCCACGTACTTTCTTCATTGCTTTCCACTACAACTTATTTGTGTCAGTGGAATAAGACCTTGCTCTTCACAGAATCTCTCTCTCTCTCTCTCTCTCTCTCTCTCTCTCTCTCTCTCTCTCTCTCTCCTTCCTTCAGAACCTACCAAAATATACCTCTGGAAGGAAACCATCTTGTAGAGTCAATGGAATAAGACATTCCTCCGCACACAATCTCTCTCTCTCTCTCTCTCTCTCTCTCTCTCTCTTCCTTCAAAACCCACCAAAATACACCTATGGGAGGAACCCACCTTTTTGAGTCACTGGAATAAGACCTTCCTCCACACACAATCTCTCTCTCTCTCTCTCTCTCTCTCTCTCTCTCTCTCTCTCTCTCTCTCTCTCTCAAAACCTACCAAAATACACCTGTGGGAGGAACCCCACCTGTTTGAGTCACTGGAATAAGACCTTGCTCCACACAGAACCTCTCTCTCTCTCTCTCTCTCTCTCTCTCTCTCTCTCTCTCTCTCTCTCTACCCAAATACACCTGTGGGAGGAACCCACCTGCTTCAATCATTTCAATAACACCCTACTTTCCCCCATAAGAGATTTCTCTGCTTTTGGGCATTGACGAAAATTCCCACTTTCTCTTCCTCTGGACCAAACCTCGACAGCTGCCCAGTGTTGAGAACAATACACCACTTCGCACTATGTCAGGCGTGAATGGCCAACTAACCTTCGGCATCGGGAAGACAGTATGTGCCCACCATGTGGTATTCTTGGGTAGGGCGCCTTCGGGAGTGAAAATATGGGGCATGAAACGGCTCGCTTGTCAACAGTTTCTCTCGCGCATGGCACTGTAGAGATGTTGAGCAGAAATATAATAATAATAATAATAATAATAATAATAATAATAATAATAATAATAATAATAATAATAATAATAACAACCATATAAACTGTAACGAAAAGAGCCGGGCTTCTTCCAAAACTCGAATAAAAGTGGAAGGCTGAGGGAAGGGCATAAGACGTTCCTTTCTCGTACAAAACCAGAAGGGTCTGAGAATTTACAGCAGACCTTACTTTTCTGGGGGCAAGCGGCAATGCGCTAAAAAAAAAGGGCCTTTTGTAAAAATTAAAAAAACCTGTTATTTTAAACTTGCACCAAACGTTAGCAGTCTGGGAAAAGTGACAATGGGCCACGACGAGGCACGAAAACCAGTAGGATAAGCCTAAGGGCAGAACATTCAATTTTCAATTACTTGCAAATGCATAATTTTTTTCAGACATTATAAAAAAGAGGAACTGGAACTTGCAACACACTTAGCGAGTTGGTGCAAATAGCAATGGGATACAATGAGGCCATATGGCCAATAAAATAAGTGGCAGAGTGAATAATATATTCAGTGATTAACATCGCACTTACGCATATAAATCTTTCAGGTGTCAACCGAACATTGCCAAGCGTTACTGACACTTATATCAGCACTTGCCACTCTAGTATAACCGACGAGACAGTGGGCTACAATGAGATCCAAAAAACTACCAGAATACGAAAGAGCAACGCATTCAGTTTTTAATTATTCTCGAAACTCAATTAAAGCCTCTCTGGAATGTCTTCCTGGACTGCACATCACGCTGGGAGCAGTTCAGAACGAAAGGCGAAACGGCGTGGGACCCAAATTCTCGCCCTCTCCACCCCTCCCCTTCCTTCAAACTCAGCTCAGTGATGATCACTTTCGTTCGGTGCCGGGAACGGGAGAAATCAACCTCTGGATAGCCAGCAGATAGCGGCTGGAAGTCGCGAGAGAAGGGTTAGCGTGGCCAGGTGCTCGAGAAGATGCTCAGTTAACGGGAGCTTCCAGCTTTATCAACCGGGCGTTTAAAACAGCCTTCGACTTCGAGGAGCATCCGTCTCTTGGTGGATTTCGACTGAGTTTCTGGTAGAAGGAAGCGTCTAACTTTTGGCGGACATTTTTTTTTTTTTTGCAAAGAACTGTTGATAATAATCTACATTTCTGCGGACGTGTAGTGAACTCCTGTCGTTCGAAGAGATCAAGATTGCGGACACTGGCAAACAACTGTTGATGCAGGAGTTCAAGTTCTGCGGACACTGGCGAATTTTTGCTAATAGAGGAGTCAGATTTTTTTTTTGGTGGAAATAAGCCTTCTAGCAGACAAGACATCAACTCCAGTTGCTACGCCGTTCCAAGTCTTGGCAGACATTTAACAAACAACAGTCGATAGAAACGCCAATCCTTTCGGCAACCGAGTGATCGACTTCACTTGGTAGAAGCGTGAAACATTTTGAAAGACAATCAGTTTTCAATGAAGTTTTTTCAAATTTTAGGAAATCTCTTCGCTTGCATTCAGAATTCGTTTTATTTTATTCTCCGTGATTTGATCAAGCAACACTGAAAAACTGATGCAAAAATACAACATACTAAAGGACGTAACATCAATGAAACCTGACCATTCAGATTAACCCGATTCGAACGAAATCGTGAACAATTCGAACTGCGCTTCGGAAACGACGAAAAAAAAGTGACCCCACGAATGAAATAAAGCTGAAATAACAGTAACATCAGGTAATAACGTTATCTAACATGAAATTACAATCGTGTGAACATCGCATAACCTATCTGAAAACGTGAAGCAGTAAAACATCCTGTAGTGACAACTGACACTGATATTTGGGAAGTGTCTCGTTTGAGTTGCAAGGTCTCATTACCAGGTGACTCTGAAGTGTCTCCCGCTCGGTAACGAAGTCAGGAAGCCAAGATGGCGCCAGGCATCACGAGAGTACTGACGTCATTCGTTATCCTGGCCATTTCCTTCAGCCTTCAGACGACTGAAGCTGCTCCCAAGTGGAGACCCGCTGCCATCAGTAATAGAAGGAGTTCAGGTAAGCTCTCTCTCTCTCTCTCTCTCTCTCTCTCTCTCTCTCTCTCTCTCTCTCTCTCTCTCTCTCTCTGACAGTATATAACTCAGTGAATTTTTTCTTTGGAGGTTCGACGAGTTGCTGATGGGCGATAGTGTTATGGAATTTGACTAAACTGTGGGTTTATACTTACTTGAGCAATTAATGGGCAAATGTGGCACTGACTCTTGTCATGTATTTTCTCTGAAGCCACCGCTATCAGAGGAAACTGCTTACACAATATATATTTATATATATATATATATATATATATATATATATATATATATATATATATATACTGTATACTGTATATATATATATATATATATATATATATATATATATATATATATACAGTATACAGTATATATATATATACTGTATATATATGTATATTATACATATATATATATATATATATATATATATATATATATATATATATATATATATTATATATATATATATATATATATATATATATATATATATATATATATATATATATATATATATATATCTACATACATACACGAATATTGTTAGGTCAACCAACTAAAATTCATTGTCTTTGCATTGGTCGTAAAAAGCACTACCCAGCCACTACGGCCCTATGAAAAAATAACATTAAACATTTTTTTTTTTAAACTCCCAGCACAGCCTTGGAGTAGAGAGCCTCTGCCTACGTAAAAAAAAAAAAAAAAAAGAACAAACGAAAAATTGTATGACTTTGCTAAAACTTCGGAGAAAGTCAACCACCAAGGAGGTAGTACATTGTCGGCGAAGGAAAAAAACAATGGTTGGCCATTTGAAGAGGCCCCGTAAATTTGGGAAATGCAGAGCCGATAGCCAGCTGCTTGTTCCGTCAACATATGGGGTTTCCTTTATGTGTCTTTGACGTGTCATTTTTTCTTTCGTTGAAATGTCTGTAAAAAAAAATTATGACTGCAGTAGAACACATTTTTTTCTTTTGTTAAATTGCCTCTACAAAAACAAAAACAAAAAACATGACTGCAGTATAACATTTTTTTTACATAGTCTCTAAAATATATAAAAATTACATAATTTTTTTTTTAAATGTCTCTAAAAACGTGACAATTACATTAAAGCACATTCTTTTGTTAAGATGTCTATAAAAAAAGACAATTACATTAAAACACATTCTTTTGTTAAAACGTCTCTACCAAAAAAAAAAGGCAATTACATTAAAACATTCTTTTGTTAAGGTCTCTATAAAAAAAAAGACAATTACATTAAAACACACTCTTTTGTCAAAATGTCTCTAAAAATAATGGCAATTACATTAAAACACATCCTTTTCTTGAAGTATCTCCAAAAAAAAAAAAAAAAAAAAAATGACTCCAGTACATTTTTCTTTTGTTAAAATGTCTCCAAAAATTGACAATTACATTAAAATAAATTCTTTTGTTAAAATGTCTACAAAAATAAAAAAAAAACTGACTGCACTACAACATTTTTTCTTTAGTTAAAATGTGAAAAAAAAATCTAAAAAATATGACTGCATTAAAACATTTTTTCTTTTGCTAAAATGTCTTTAAAAAATAACTGCCCTAAAACACTTTTTTTTCTTCCGTTAAAATGTCACTACCATAAAAAAATGACTGCATTAAAAAAAATTGTTTTTCAAATGTCTCGACAAAAAAGAAGAAAAAAAAAAAAGAAACTTGGGATTGGAAAGCAAAAAGACGTAAAAAAAAAGTTTCTTATTTGGGGTCGGTGAAAGTTTTGAATATGATTAATAAATAAATAATTTAAACAGTCACAGGTTATTAATTTCGATAAATTATGGCGAGGTTAATGAATAGAAAATTGGTAAAATTTATGTAGAATAACGAGCGAATATTATCAGAATGACGATACCTCATTATTATTATTATTATTATTATTATTATTATTATTATTATTATTATTATTACTTAAACCTCTCACGCTTTAAAAGGCTGTGCATTTGTGCATAACGTATAACTTTTATACGTATATACTTGCACATACATGAGAGGACTGAGACCGAAAATCCTGGTCCTTAGGACGCTACGTACCGTCCTACAACTCGGTCTAAGGAACCTTCAATCTACCCTGCAGAAATATTTAACATAGCTATACACATTGCATATCTATCTATCTATATATATATATATATATATATATATATATATATATATATAATATATATATATATATATATATATATATATATATATATATATATATATATATATATATATATATAATGTGGAAAAATCAAGGCTATATTTCAGAGACTGAACTATCTCTCTCCTCAGGTAATTTTGCCTGAGGAGAGAGACAGTTCGTCTCTGAAATATAGCCTTTATTTTCCACATTTTGGTTTTTATGGGCTCCTTATATTTGATATATATATATATATATATATATATATATATATATATATATATATATATATATATATATATATATATATATATATATATATATATATATATATATATATATATATATATATATATATATATATATATATATAAAAGTATACCTTAGTTTTACCAGACCACTGAGCTGATTAACAGCTCTCCTAGGGCTGGCCCGAAGGATTAGACTTATTTTACGTGGCTAAGAACCAATTGGTTACTTAGCAACGGGACCTACAGCTTATTGTGGAATCCGAACCACATTATAGCGAGAAATGAATTTCTATCGCCAGAAATAAATTCCTCTAACTCTTCATCAGCCGGCCGGGGGAATTGAACTCCGACCCATCGAGTGACAGTCCGAGGCTATACCGACTCAGCCAACGAAGGGCTATGATATATATATATATATATATATATATATATATATATATATATAATATATATATATAATTTTTTTTTCTTGTAAAGGAGGTAATGGAGGGTGATAGGTCAGGAGGAAGACCTAAAAACTGTTGAATATATGGCATGAAAGAGTTACTGGAAATGATGAGTCCTCAACATCCTGGAAACGATACAGTGTTGAAGGAAACGATCAATTCACAATGATTCTACGGGTGTTCGACATGCTGCTAATGAACTTCATATGTAGGTGTATGAAAAAGCTAATGTTAAATTCATTCATGAATCAGTTCGCTGAAGTATGAATGCGGCAGTGATCACTGTCCTATCCTTTTCTCGACAGCCACCTATATCAGGATGTTCCTTTCGGACTACAGAACCAGTTCGTTAACAGAAAAAGAAAAACAAGTACTAAATTACATAGATACAAACGTTAAACGTTTTTAATTATGTCATTAAAAGAAAAAGACAAACAAGTACCAAATTACATAAATGCAAACGTTAAACGGTTTTAATTATGTCATCAACATACAAAAATAAATAAATCCATAAATAAATGTCTAATTAGTGCTAAGTTTGAAGGCAAGATGTGAAAGTTGCCCAAAGCAAAAAGAAAGAGCTGCTGAAGCACCAACCGAGAGAAAACACATGAGAGAGAGAGAGAGAGAGAGAGAGAGAGAGAGAGAGAGAGAGAGTAAAAATTGACATTCTCCAAACAATAACCATGGCCACAACCACAATAATAACAGCAAAAGCAGTAACAATAATATTCAAATGGCAACAGCGAGATATTCTACCTTTTTCCGCTTCTAGACAGACCACTTAATCACGAGAGAGAGAGAGAGAGAGAGAGAGAGAGAGAGAGAGAGAGAGAGAGAGAGAGAGAGAGAGAGAGAGAGAGAGAGAGAACATTAACGTCATCCCCTTATTTATGAAAATCAACAACAATAATGATGTCAATAACCATGGCCTCAATCAAAATAATAATAATAATAATAATAATAATAATAATAATAATAATAAGAAGAAGAAGAAGAAGAAGAAGAAGAAGAAGAAGAAGAAGTAGCAATAACAATAATATTCACATTCCAACCCTAAGATATTCTACATTTTCTCCCTATTTAGACAAACCACTTAATCACGAGAGAGAGAGAGAGAGAGAGAGAGAGAGAGAGAGAGAGAGAGAGAGAGAGAGAGAGAGAGAGAGAGAACATTACCGTCATCCCCTTATTTATGAAAATCAACAACAATAATGATGTCAATAACCATGGCCTCCATCAAAATAATAATAATAATATAATAATAATAATAATAATAATAATAATAATAATAATAATAATAATAATAATAATAATAATAATAATAATAATAATAATAATACCGCACCAAATACCACCAAAAGCAATAACAATAATATTCACATTCCAATCGTAAGATATGCTACAATTTCTCCCTACCTGGACACAGCAATAAATAAAAAAAAAAAAAATAAGGCGTGAAATTCAGACAGATAGACACGAGAGTAAACGTCAACAATGGCGGCCATATGGCTGACGTTTCCTTATAATCATCATCTTCTTCTTGCGATTTCACGGCCACTTCATGGCCACTCTCATCTGTCACTTCGGACGTCGATCGGATGTGCCGAGTTTCCACTTCAGAGGCGACTCTTTCTCTCTGACCTACATTATCGGTTATGTATGTGCCACATAGTGCCATCTTTTTTTCCGTTTAGGCTATATGAATTTATACGGTCAACTGTTTTTTTTTTATTTGTTTATCTAGATTTATAGTGTCTTCTGTTTTTTCCCGTTTATGTAAAATTATACGGTCAACTGTTTTTTTTTTCTGTTTATCTAGATTTATTTATAGTGTCATCTGTTTTTTCCCGTTTATCTCAATGTATAGTGTCATCTGTTTTTTCCGTTTATATATATTTATAGTGTCATCTGTTTTTTCCCGTTTATATAAATTTACGGTATAGTGTCATCTGTTTTTTCCCGTTTATATAAATTTATAGTGTCATCTGTTTTTTCCCGTTTCTATAGATTTATAGTGTCATCTCTTTTTTCCCGTTCAAATAAATTTATAGTGTCATCTGTTTTTTCCCGTTTAAATAAATTTATAGTGTCATCTGTTTTTCCCGTTTATATATATTTATAGTGTCATCTGTGTTTTCCCGTTTATATAAATTTACGGTATAGTGTCATCTGTTTTTTCCTGTTTATATAAATTTATAGTGTCATCTGTTTTTTCCCGTTTAAATAAATTTATAGTGTCATCTGTTTTTTCCCGTTTATATAAATTTATAGTGTCATCTGTTTTTTCCCGTTTCTATAAATTTATAGTGTCACCTGTTTTTCCCGTTCATATAAATTTATAGTGTCATCTGTTTTTTTCCCGTTTATATAAATT
>NC_089794.1:19317602-19352602 GCF_040412425.1 Macrobrachium rosenbergii
GGATGTAAAATCCTTTGAACATGAATATATATATATATATATATATATATATATATATATATATATATATATATATATATATTTATATTTATATTTATATACTGTATATACATATATTTATACTGTGTATATATATATATATATATATATATATATATATATATATATATAAATTTCTTAGAAGGCATATTCATGTCAACAAAAGTATGCAGACAAAAAAAAAAAAATCCGAAACATGAAGGAACAGCACTGGTACAAGTGTGCAGTGACGTCACAGATTACACCAAATGGTAGCCTATGGGCAGGAAATCCATACAGTATAGACGTGAAGAAGAACAGCTGAACACCGCACCACAATGTAAACAAAACTGACAAAATCATCGCATATTTCCGCATAGAAGTTAATCATCTTACATTCTGAAAACCTCACCAAATTACGCGTCACTGGTAGGAAAAACGGTTAAATGGTATTTATAAAATACTTCAAATTACCATAAAAAACTGTATTTCAACAGTTTTTCTCGTTCTCGACACAACTGTACTGTATAATACTGTACATAATTTACAGTATTTACCGGCTTTAGGTGGTGCAAAAAAAAAAAAAAAAACATTTTATTATAGTTTACTACACTATGTGATAAGTTTTTTTCGTATATGATCAAAAGGAAAACGTGACTTTCTTAACGTACACTAAAGTATATTGACAATTCCATTAGGCTTAGCGACACTATTGTTATTATTATGGTCATCGTTACTCGAGTAATCATTACGAAAATAAGTAGAAAATAACTAAACTGATGTACACTGTGGCAGTGACTGTATTATTATTATTATTATTATTATTATTATTCTGATGAACCCTATTTATATGGAACAAGCCCACTAAAGGGTCCACTGACTTGAAATTCAAGCTTCCAAAGAACACAGTGTTCACTTGAAAGAAGGAACAGACATTAATAGGAAATAGAGAAAGAAGAGCTCAGTTATTAGAAAAGAAAAATAAATGAATAATTAAATAGATAAATAGATAAAAAATATAAATAACTGAGTACAATGCACGGTGATCTATTCAACCTGAAGACGAAGCATTCTCTAACTCTTATCCTATTTGCAGGGTCTGCTCTGTCAGGATGTTGGACACCCAGGGGAAGGATGGAACTCGGGCAGCGAGTATATCCGGGAGGATGCTCTAGGATTGTCTGCAAGATCATCCTAGGCCAACCTATTATTGAGCACCAATTGTAAGAACTTGTCGATTCTCGGTAAACTAGTTATGTATCATAGAGGATTTGCAATGTAATTCATTATGATCTTTCTGGAAATTATTAATTATTTCCGCTTGATTATTTCCCAAATACTTGAGCACTCAAGAGGTGAATTAAGTACCTGGTGGTTAGTCGACTTTGGCGAGTCACAGCACCGACAGGAAGGGGCATGAGACTGGTAGCTTTAAAACGGAAGGCTTGATCTGAAATATCTATCTATCTATCTATCTACATGCAAACGCAGCGTTTGTACATATGTTATTATGTATGTTAATAATATTATTATTAACGTAGGAGACGAAGACACCTTTCTTTTGTAGATGTTTGAAGTGTATTAATATAAATAAAGTCAAATGTCTTCTCACTCAAAAGCTATAGAATTTTTTAATTATAATGATACTAATAAACTTCACAAAGTACGCAAAAAGAGTCTTTGTGTCCCCCGTATTTGTCAGAACAAGTTAGTTCTTTGTATATCATTATTATTTTTGAAAAAAAGACCTGCAGAATTAAATAAGGAATTATGTAAGAGGAATAACAAAGAAACAGGAATAATATAAAACAACAATACAATGAAGTGAGATTCGCGTCAAAAAGTGAACATCCTAGAAAAAAAGTTTTTTTTGGGAAAAAAAACAGAGTAGGTGTTTTTTTCTAGGCTGTTCATTTTTTAACGAGAATCTCACTTCACTGCTTTGTTATTTTATATAATTTCTGTTTCTTCGTTATTCCCTCTTATTCAGTTTATTATTATGCAATTCTGCAGGTATTTTTTTCTGCACTATAATAATAATAATAATAATAATAATAATAATAATAATAATAATAATAATATACTGAGAACTAACCTGTTCTGACATATGCAGTAGACACAAAGACCGTTTGCTCTATAATAAATTTTCTAGAACTCATATTTGCCGAACTCATATTTACCTAACATGGGTGCATCATCTCTCCTTTTCGAGTCAAGCCTGACCTAACCGTTTTGGTGGATAGGGTTCTCTCTAAAGAATATACTCTTCCTTTTACATATTTATATGTTCATTTTTCATTTATCAGTCCTGTGAACGTCACTAGAGATTCCGTGACAATCTTGCCCTTCTTATATACTCATTTTTCACTGCTCAGTCCTGTGCCTGTGATCGTCAGTGAAAGCTCCGTGACTAACTGTGGGGTCACAGGTGTGGGACTGACAACCTCTTTCAACATTCAGTGCTTCAACTTTCCACAGTCCCTACGAGACAGGTATGAGCAGCAGCAGTGGATCTTGAAGGGGTCTCAGAACCCAGCAGAGTGAGTGGGGGTTGAAAATCTATTATGGCGTGCCTAGAACTTACTAATTCTACGAAATTGTACGTGAGTGGCGATCCACTAGAGTGAGCGGGCGAGCGTTGACAGTGGAGGAGAACGTGAATGAAACGAGTAACTGTACGCGGCAACTGAGAGGAATCTGGGGCTACAAGTAAACCTGCACTCTCTATAGGCCTGATACAATCTACATTAGTTTAAAGTAAACACAAAAAACAACTGAAAATGTTCCGTACAATTATTTTAGGCCAGTCAAAAAAGATGCTGTCAACTGAAGTGCACAATTTAGGCCAAAGGCCAATTTCTGTGACCTATGAAGTCATTCAGCGCTGAAAATAATGCTGAATCAATTGTTAGGACAGGATGGAAAGTCGGAAGAGACTATGAGCGGAGGTACAGTCAAAAGGAATGCAAGGGGTTGCAGCTAGTGGCCGAAGGGACGCCGCAAAGCACCTTAAGTAATGCCTAAAGTGATACGTGTGAGGTGCGCTGACGGCACTAACCCCCAAAAAGGAAAAATGCAGTCAGTGGTCCAAAATTCTAGAACAGAAACCCGTTTTATTCAAGTCTCTTCCCCCAAAGACGTGATTCGGACGCATGCGCGTCCGATGCGAAAACGATTTCGCGTTGCGTCTATTTCCCAGACAGCGCGAAAAGAAAGTTACTTTCGGAGAGAACAGAGCATCGAGCCAGAAAGATCTTGTGCTGCGAATCACAAGTTTTAATTCGTTTATTTCTTTACCTTTCATTCTTCGTGACTACAATTTCTCTTTGGGTCTTTATGGCGCATTTTGATTTAGTCTTGATCGAATGTATTGCAAGTTTTTAAATGAGGTGGTTATTATTATTATTATTATTATTATTATTATTATTATTATTATTATTATTATTATTATTATTATTATTCTTTGGGTATAGACCCTCTTTCAAACATGTTTTGTTAAATATGATGGCAGCCTTGGTTGCATTAATCTTGTAGATTATTCGTTCAACTCTTCTGATTATCCTTTTTTCTTCTTCAGTAACAGAACTGAGTAAAATGCCAAAGTTCATTGTAGGGGTTTTATTTATAAAAATATCAAAAGTCGAAGGTAATGGAAATTCCGAGGGCGGGGTCCAACAACGAGTGCAGGGGTCGTCAGTGCTTCTGGGATCGTAGGTTCCATTACCTTCGACTTTTGATATTTTTATAAATAAAACCCCTACAATGAACTTTGGCATTTTACTCAATTCTGTTACTGAAGAAGAAAAAAGGATAATTATAAGAGTTGAACGAATAATCCACAAGATTAATGCAACCAAGGCTGCCATCATATTTAACAAAACATATTATTATTATTATTATTATTATTATTATTGAAATGAATGTAGATACGTAGGATGGACCAGAGTTTTATCATTATGTAGATACAGTACATATTTATTATTATTATTATCATTATTATTATTATTATTATTATTATTATTATTATTATTATTATTATTATTATTATGTGACTGACAAGGTGCTTTAAAAAGGTATCATGATAACTGATATTATTATTATAACTACTTCAACTAAAAACTACAATTTTCTTAAACAATCGTTCAACATTTTGCTAGCTATATAATATAAAAATTCACAATCTTTTTCCACTTTTTTTTTTTGTCTTACACATCTGAAAATTTCCAAAATATGTCTTATTTATGATGACCCAAAGGAACAAACTTGATAGATCAAATAACCAATGGCTTTTAAATGTGGACGACTAATACCATTGCATTTCATTATTTAATTTCCAGCTGTGAAAAGATAAATGCCCCAAAACACTGCATCATGCAGGAGCGCCCCTGGAAACGCTACCCCGACTGCTGCCCCGAAGTCGTTTGTCCCCCTGCGCAGCAAAGTTACTACGGAAGCTATGACACTCGATTCTACCAGCAAGAAGCTGCGATACCTAACTACTACCATTCTCCCTCCATTCAAGAGGGCTTTGCTGAGGGAAATGAAGGTTCGTTCCACCGTGTAGCAAGCCAGCAACATCAGAAACCCTCCAACAATAACAGGTTCTTCGCTACTCCACAGCCTCTGCGAATGGCAACGGACGTGGTGTACGGCAAAGGGGTCTCCGGTCCTTACCTTGAAACGACGTCAGTGCGAGCCAATACAGATCAACAGCTGGTTTTAATTGATGACAACAGATACCCAACAGATTTCTGGGATCCCAAGGAACTGCATTACCTAGTTTCACCAACAAATGTGCTTGACCTGTGGAACAATGATTACCAGGAAGATGTTGCAGCTCATGATGGATGGAACACAGATTTTGAACCTGGGGAACCTTACGAATACACAGAGTCTCAGGATACAACGACGACTGATCCCGCGCAAGCAACGCCTTTTGTCATCTCTTATGTTGACTCTGAGGTTGATGATTCGACAAAGAGCTCATACTCTTTCTACAATGACCCCAACGAAGTCAAAACTTCTCCCTTGCCCTATCGTGAGCAGATTTTCACAGCCTCGGCAGTAACAGGACATCAAAATGTAACACGAACTAGGAGGCCAGGAAGGATACGCTCTAAGGGAAAACAAACAGCCCAACTGGTAAGTACGACAGAAACGACAGAAGCACCTCCTGTTAGACCAACAACTTATTCGCCGCACACAAACCTAAGAAACAGGTATAAACCTACTTTCCCTGTGCGTCAGGCAAGCACCCAGTCCTCCCTTCCTCTCAGTAATAATCCATCCATAACAAAAATAACGTCAGTATCAATAGATGAATTAACAACAACTCCAACAACAAGAACACCTAAAACAACCAAGAAGGAACCAACCACTTCTTCAAAGAAAGACTTGTTTTTGGCATCTGCGAAAGATTCTAAAGATTCTTCTCACCAGTATGAAGAGCAGCCAACACTTCAAGAGGACAACTCAAACGATTCAGAATCACCAAGTAAGCTGTTTTCACGACTTCCCCCCGTCAGAAAAACCACCCAAGCTCCTTTTGAAAGAATAACAAAGAGGGTGAGACCGTCTGGTGCACCAAAGAAACGTTTTAGAATCAGAAAAACAACAACGGCACCTATAACGACAACAGCACCACCGTCCTCATATGAGTTTGTACCGCCAGAACTTGACCCACAAGAACATGACCTTGTAGAATTTATTCATACTCCTCTTGACCCCTCTGCCCTTATTCCAGGCCATGGTGGATATTTACAATCAAAATCTGATTCAGCAAGAGAATACTCAGAAAAGGGAAGTGGAAATGGAGACGAACGCCGAAGGAGAAGACGTTCTGTTCCTGCAGATGCAAAGCATGAAGATGAAGAAAAAGATGAGAAAAGAACCAAGCCCACTTTTTATATTCCTTGGAGAAATGCTTTAGAAAATACTTTATCCATAGATGCCAAAACACTGACAGAGTCACAGTCTGCAGAGAATTCACACCCCCCAACAAAATTCGAACAAGCAGCCAATATCCTGAAGGGATTAATGAGCCACCCTTCCTTACTAGCTGGAGTTTTAACATCCAAAAAGAATGTACTACCTCCAACAGAACCTTTGGGAAACAAAACTGTAGAAAGTGGTGACTTTACCTTGAATGATGAAAGGAAAAATCAAAGTAATAATGGCAATACTGAGCAAGATACACAAGTTACTGAACAAGATACACAAAGTACAGTCACTTTAAAGAACAACACTGAAGAAGATCCTTATGACAGCCTTACTACTTCAGAGGGAAAACCCCCACCTGAGAATGAGGAGAATTCAAATACAGATCAACCTATTGAAAGCTCTCCTGAAAATAACAATCTTGGCATGGGCAATCTAACTATTACAAATGAAGGAAACTCAGGTGCACAAAGTATGGTCTCAAACAACATTTCAGATTCACAAGTAGTGGTAATTACCAGTGATACAGTACATTCCAGTAACAAACCGACAGAAAACGACCCAGAGAAGGTCACTGTTTCTTCAGGCATAGAAAAGGACAGTCCTGCACAGGAAGACAGGTTGGCAACAAACTCTTCTTCTATTGCTCGAGCAACATTAAGCTCAGCAGCAAAATCTGACAGCATTCCATTACATAATAAAGAAAATCAGACTTCAGAGTTAGCAGCGCTTGTCGATAATGGGAATTCACACAACTTTAATCCCCAGTTTACAAATGAGAATGCTTCCACGAATATCCAAAGAATAAGGGTTCCTGTTTACAAGAGAGGGCCTAACAGAGAGCAAAATAGTACCACAAAGGCCACCATTTTTGGCACAAATAACAGTGAGATAGACAATGAAGGTAATCCTCAAAATAAGAGAAGATTACCCTGGTCACCACGGCCATCAAGAGAAAACCAAAACAATGGTTTCAGCTCTGAAGCTGTTAGAACAAGAATACAAGTTCCCTTCCTGAATTACGAAAGGAGGAGCAAAGACCCAACTACCTCGCCTTCAACAGAACAGCAGATAATTACAGATGATTCAAAAGAATCTTCCTTTACTGCAAGAGCTCAATATTCTGAACATGCAGAGGCTCCCACTGATAATCAAGGTGAAGGTAGCACAAGGGAACAGTCTCACTCCCGTGTTGACGTGAAGGAAAGAAAGAATGAATATTACCCTAGAAAGCGTACAGTGAAGGATTCTAACATCCCTCATTTGAGGATGGCTGATGATTCTGACTTTTCAAGATCAATGGACAGATCACTTCAACTGGAGCCTACCAGAAACTTCTATTCAGTCTCCCAAACTTATAGCGACTGGTCAGGTGACACACAAAATGTCACTGGAAGAGAACTATCAGGATATCCACATGATATATATCCCAAACCAGAGCCCAGATATAGGTATGGACCGATATCACGATTTGAGGATAATCACAGCCTACCACCCTTGTCTGCAACCATCGGCAAGGTACCTCATTCCTTCATCCAAAGTTTTCCAAGTGGACAAGGCAGATCATTTATGGCAAGAGACCCTAAACCAATTACTAGTTCTGTTACTTTCTCTAATCCTCATGTAGACTCAATTTTATCTCAGTATAGCAAATCCTTTGAGGACAACTCCGATGAGTCAAATCATGATTTTTTCAGTGAAACAAATTCTGAATCCCTTTTTTCTTCCTCTGGTAATCCTCCATTTTCTTCATCTTTTGGGACAGAGCATGGCCATAGCTTGTTTAATATTTCTAACCATGACAGTGGTCTCAACAACTACTTTAAAAGTGAGCATAATTCAGGTACAACCAATAAAGCTAGTGCAGGCAGTACTGAAACATCAACAGTGTCTAATCCAGATCATACTTCATCTAAGCAGGCTTTCGAAAGTGATGTGAATATTTTTGAATTGGGACAAACTATATCCTCTCTTTCTGTCCCTCCTTACCCTGCACCAACTGCAGTTCAATCTAAACCACATTCTGCAACCACAGCATTCAGTGTTAATCCTGAAAATGTTCCTTTAACACTACCCAGAAGCAATGGTGGTGTGAAGCACTTATCTGCAGCATCGTTGCAAGGAAGTATATACGATGAGGCTAAACCTAGTATCTCATCTCAACCAGAGGTTACAAGTGCTCCTCCAAATAACACCTTTTTTAACTCTTCTCCTTCAAAAGCACAAGATCCGCCAAAACCTATCAATAACTTCAGGGCAAGATTACAAACACTAAGAACCCAGTCGAGGTCACCACAAAACCAACAATCCCTGTCTTTAAACCACCAACTCGATTCCTCAGAGACCAAAAATGATTCACGCCATAACAATGGGCTTCCCAGATTTTCCCACATATTGTCTGGGCAACCTGTAAACCAGAATCTAACAAAAGACTCTGTAAACGGCACAGCCAAAGAGAATGTTGAGAATGTTGAATCTAATACTAACTCTCAAAGTTCAGCTGATAATTCAGCTCCTCAACCTGAGCAAGGAGGGCAGCAAACACAACGCCGTCTGAGGAACAGAGGGTTTCCTAATCAAGCTGTACGACAAAGAATGAACAGGCAGAGAAACAGCCAGTCAAGAAATGTACCTGTAACAAGTCCAACTGCGCCAGAACCCACTGAAAATCGTAGAAGAAATTCTTATCAGACACCAAAGACTGCTCTTGGAGCCACAGCTCTAACAAGCAATCAGCAAAGAAGAGTTAGCAGCCGGCAGGGTACTAGGTCACAAAGCCATCCACTTTCAGATCATCAGCCAACCAGCACACATCAGAGCCAGGACCCAAGGGTTTCACAAAAATTAACAGCCAGTGAGTCGACCTCTATAGCAAACCAGCCTGCCAGGACACATCAGAATCGCAGGTTTCCACAGCAGACAACAAATAAGTCGAACCCCAATGAAGCTTCATCTTACAGGTCAAGGGGTACCCGTATAAATACAAATCCTGTGTCCCCTCCATGGCCTCCTGTACCTGCTCCAGCCACCACTTCTCCTTTAATAACAAAGGCAACTGCACCTACCCCAACTACAGTTCCTCCTTTAAGAGAGAATTTTTCTGAAGAAAACATAAACTTCAACCCAGATGATGCCTCTTTATTATACTCAGACTTCTGGGAACCAAAGAAGAATGCTTCATGATGACCTGAAGCCTTTCGAAGCTTCAGATTTCTTTTGTAAATAATTTCCAAAAATACTTGTGATATGTTCTTTCTATACGGTAATTTAAAATTTGGTAAAAGCAGGAAAATGTGACAGAAAATTAAAAGCATAAACTTTCAGGAGAGTTAATGAAAATTGTGCATTAACCACTGTTTACTTTGATGTTTAATACTCTAAATCTCTTCTTGTCTCTGTTTAAGATGTATGGACAATTTCCTGCACAGATTCTCAGACATCTTTCCTTTCCACTACGGATTTTCTTTTATTTATTCATAAAAACTTTTACTCTCTAATTTTCGTGAAAAATCATATTTCAAAGAGAAACAGAACAGTGGACTACACAGCCTATGACTTTACCCCACAGATGTCTGCAGTTTATAGATGTATGGATCGTTTTCTTAAAAAGTCTAGATTTAAGTCTATTTAATCATCACCTAATAAAGGTTCTACCAAGAAAACTGACTATACAATACGAGTTTTATTTTGTCTTTATTAAGGAACAGACATTAACTGAATTACTACATAAGGCTAGAAATAAAATTATTGTGATTCCCATACCAGAGGACTCAGCATAAGCTAAACAATCCTTCACTGAAGAATTACCTCTTAATAGGTTGTTGCAAGCACTACGGTAACAACTCAAGATGAGGTCCTGTGGTAAAACATGTCATAAACACATCAAGAACTTATCCCATACCTGTCAGTAACAGATTGAAAACAAATAAAAAAAATATAGATGGATAATGAATCTTTGACAAATGCTGGATAATCGTATGGAGCCCCGGTTAGTATTACCAGGAACTCGTTAACCCGTATTCAACTTGTTTGTGATGTGTGCAGTGGCGTCGCTATGGGGGGGGACAAGGGGGGTTGCTCTGGCCCCCTAGGCAGATGCTTGGCCCCCCAACTGGCTCCCCCAGTTGAATTTCCCTTTGTAGCTAAACTTTAACCCTTATATTATTTGATACATTTTCATATAGTAAGGGTTGAAAATTAATTGAAACTTGAGCTCTATAATTTCAAATATAGGTTTACTAATTACTAGTACTATATTATTTTCCATCATTCACATGGATATATACATTCGAGAATAGTATATTTTACTAACTACAGAACTGGTACATTAGTTTTGTGTAATTTTTTTGGGCCCCCAACAAAAAATATCTTGGCCCCACCTAGGCCCCCTGATGGAATGCAAGCTACGCCACTGGATGTCTGTGGGACAGTTGGCGACAAATGCCTCTGACATATTTTACTGCAGTGTGGACGCACCCTAAGAAAAATTATAGTCCTACTGCACTGGCTAGGCTACTGTAAGGAAAAATTAATTCAAGCTATTCTGCCCTAAAATGGAAGACTGCAGTATCTGCAAAATTTTCGAAATTGAGAAATGCCAGCTATTGGGCTCGTGAAACACTAATACACAAGTTACTACAGTTTCAGAATGATTCTTCAATGCTTTATTTAGGGGGTCCCATTTGCAGTACCTGCAAAATCAGTAGCAAGGCAAGGGAAAACTGCAGTTTCTACCATTTTTCTCAGTTTTGTAATTTTGCAGATACTGCAGTTTTCCATTTTAGGGCAGTATTGGTCGAGTCAGTCACTGAAGTGCTGTCAATCAAACGTCACTGGCAAAGAAGGCTAGAAGCTCCTCTATCATTCGTGAAAACATTGGGCATGAGGCTAGTGACCTCATCCTCCAATAAAAAAAAAAAAAAAAACACCTAAACATTTTTAAGACATCTTAGGAGTCTTATGCAAGAAGCATGGGATTATAATAAGCCACCCTCACGAATAACACATTTTCACAGGAAACTGCACGAAAATTGCTCAGAGCCTCATGTGATGGACAGTTCTTCCCCACCTTGGTTTGGAATAATAGACACTTGTACGATTACACATAATTCTCAAATAGGTTTCTTTGAGCTTAAAAATTTTATTTACATAAAATTACTCAATCTGTCAATGCGCATTTAAATCATACTTTACAACACCACTTGTGGAATGATAATTTTGTTGAACTGACTCATTGATGCTGCTTATTAGCATCGCACCTACAAAGGTATCGACTAGGTAATAATTCAATTATGAATTTAAATAACATTACGGAAGCTGGGCTAAAGAACTGCTCTCTTAATAATTCAGTGTAATGAAAACGCTATTGTAATGGGCATTATAGTCATGGAGCAATTTTTTCTAACGAAAACTCTTTCTTATACTCCTAATGCTCATAGTGCGCACAGAGTTTAAGTCGTCTACCCTATACATCTCTTCTCCCAACGTTACAGCTCTCTCTCTCTCTCTCTCTCTCTCTCTCTCTCTCTCTCTCTCTCTCTCTTCTCTCTCTCTGCTACCTTTTGAAATCATTTTAAAGGAGACAAATTTCGGAACTTTCCTAGATAGTTACCCCCAAGGGTTTTAACCCAGTACGTATCCACCTTTGCTGCCTTTTTATTCCAAGCCCGTTGGGGATGACCGTAAAAACATAAACAAAAGACTATAAATATCACAAAGATAATGACCCCCAAAGATATATTAGTCCTAAATAACGACCCCCGAAAACCCTTGTGGGTCACTATGTAGGAAAGATCCCAAATTTCAACTTCTGGTTGATACCTTTATTGTCTTGCAGTCGAGTTGAGCTGAAAAATATAGCTTGCGTTATATAAAGAGGCAGACGGTGGAAAATTCTGGTATAAAACTAGATTACTTCTAGAGGAAGTTTCATGGTTACTCTCGAAAATTACAGTTCACGGGGTTCCGCTTGGTCATTGCTCGCTGGAGCGTGTTTGCCGGCTTGGATGTAAGTCAGAACAACTTACCTTTTTTGTCTGGGGAGCTTTTCCAAAGGAGAATCCCAACTACTACTACTACTGCAACTGCGATTACTCTTATAGAATTTACATGCTATCAGAATAATGGTTGCCTCTTAGGAATACCCAGAAAAGAAAAGAAGAGTGAACAGTGAAGAAATTCGAGTATACATATTGTCAAAGAAATAATGATCAAGAATATGATAAAAAAAAAAAATTATGAAGATGCATAATTTGTTATGTGCGGAATAGCAACAGAGAATACTACGCAAGCATAAACATAAAAAAATCCCCCAAAATCGACAAAACAACGAAGAACAATTATGCTAAAAAAAATCTACTGAACAATACTCAAGCATAAAAAGACAAGTTGACAGAATAGGCAGGATTCTCCCTAGCTATGTAATACTAAAACTCTGGAACGCTTGTTTGTTTGTTTGCACGCCGGAAGTTAAACGGGGCTGGTGATGCCTGTAGACTTCCCCTTCCCTTTTTCCTCCCCCCCTCCCCTCCCCTTCACCCATCCCCTACCTAAATTATATGTATATATATACATATATATATATATATATATATATATATATATATATATATATATATATATATATATATATATATATATATATTCCACGTCACTGTTTGCCTCGCTCGTTCAAGCATCATTTGGTGCCAAGAGACGAAACCAGAGGTGCCAATATATCACCCTGGGGACGCCGCGCGCGCCACCTGCATTGGCGCGTCCGGAAGATTACGTCTCTCGCTCGGAAGCCGCGGATCCGTGCTTGACAGACCTCTAGTATCGAATGACTGTGCTTCACTGGGCAAGCGTGAAGAGACTGAGATGGGCGTGGCTGCCTAATATCTTGTTAGGTCATTGTAGGAATCCAATGGAATGGAATGGAAATTAATATAAAATTTAAGACAAAGGCCACGACCTGGGATCTACGAGGTCACTCAGCGCTGTAAGGAAAATTGAGAATAAAGAAGGTTTTTAAAGGTGTAACAGGAGGAAAACCTCATAGCTGCACTGTCATACAATTGTTAGGAGAGACTGGGAAGTACGATGAAAGAAAGAGAATATGAACGGAGCTACAGTAAAAGGAACGATACGGGTTGCAGCTAGAGGCCGAAGGGACGCTGCAAAGAACCTTAAGTAATGCTTACAGTGCACCACGTGTTTTTATTTTATTTAAGGTTAAAGTTAGCCATAATCGTGCGTCTGGCAACGATATAGGCCAGGACACCACCAGGCCGTGGTTAAAGTTTCATGGGCACCGGTTCATACAGCATTATGCCGAGACCACCGAAAGACAGATCTATTTTCGGAGGTCTTGACTGTACGCAGTACAGAAAACTAGATTGCGCCGAAGGCATTTTTCACTTGTTTTAGTTCATGACAGAATAAAGGAAAAAATATGCAGTTCACACGATCATCTCTGATGGACCCTCTGTGATCTAAGCAATTGAATTGTAAATACAAGCTCCAATTTTTCTCAAGTGCTTTCAGATGATCTTACAAAGAAGATTTGTCTACTTTTTCAAACTTGTTCTTCTCTCTAGTAAATCTTGACACACCTGTTGATTTTTGTCGTGGATAGGAATATAGAATTCAGGCTAAAGGCCAAGCACTAGGACCTATGAGGTCATTCAGCGCTGGAAAGGAAATTGAGAGTAGAAAGGTTTGAAAGGCATAACAGGAGGAAAACCTCGCAGTTGGACTGTGAATCAGCTGTTAGGAGAGGGTGGACAGCAAGATGGAAGAAAGAGAATATGCTCGGAGGTACAGTAAAGGGAATGAAAGAGGTTACAGAACCCACAGGTCAGAATCTTACTGAATAAGTTCCAACGGAATGGGACGCCTTTGTCTGGAAAATGTGAAAAAATATTCTGAGAATCAGTAACTCCCAGTTATGTGCAAAGCAGCCATACATCTCTTTGGGGGTGGAAGCAACACTTAAATTATCCTTCATGATAGTTTATTATGAGATTCTGTTAAATATACTCCTATATAAAATGGAAAAGGCATTTGAAATTCATCACTAAGATATTTACCACAAATCAAATGCTTGCTCCCATATACCTAGACAATCTTTGGATATATCAAAACATCTTGTTATTTCCAGTCAAGCAAATTTCATACCGATTAGGTAACTTGGCTTTCCGCAGGTAACAACAGGCGGTGTTGTAGTACATCTGTTATTTTATGAGGTAAAAATATAGTTAAGACAGTAGGGATATTACAATACCAAGTTACAGGTTTGATCATTTTTCTCTAAGTCAAGAGCATACATTTTACTTTTATTTGCCAAGCATTTTATACACTTATGCCAGTCACAAGCTAGGCACAAGCTAGGGTGCGAAAAGAGGATGGTTGGCTATAAGACCAAGAAGCCAAAAAGTTTTGGTGCAAGCGGCAACGTGCCTTATTTTAGCCCAAAGAGCGACAGAGTAATTGTTCCACTAAGTTCAAGGAGCAGGTCTCTCTTAATCTCAAGCTACCGTCGTAACACTCGTCAGGCCATCCCTTCCCACATGCACTGTTAAAATCAGCAATCATCTGATTACACGGACTGTTTCTTCTTCAGCTTACTTCTGTTTTCCGCAACTCATAATTAATCAAGAGGAAGGGTCTATCTTCTCCTTGGGTATTAAGCCCCCACAATGTTTACTTCGCCCCCTAGTCTTGTTTTTTTTTTATTTTTTTTTTTTTAGGTCTTGGGGTAAGTAAGGGCATCCGGTTATTTAACCCATGGGCCATTTTGTAAAGGTACCAGTTTTAAGAAAAAGAAATAAAAATGGAGCTGGCAAGGTTACAGAACTCAAGGAAAAAAGTTAGATGGTAGAGATTTCCAAAGATTAGCAGTAAGTGGATGAAGAACTTGTAACAGAACATCTGAGGTTTGCTTGTTTGGTTATTTCTACAGAAGAAATGTGGGATGGGGTACCCTCTAGTGTTACAAGTCCATCTGAGGACAGAAAGAACTTACTCCTCGAGCTCAATGGAACACTGGCTAGAATAGTACCTGTAAAGTGACTAAAGTACCACAGCAAGAGAGCAAGACAACCCAGGGTAAACGTAAAGCTGCTCTAACTTGGGGATGTAATGGTCTGATGGATGTTGCAGAAAGCAGCCTTTGTTTTCGTAGCTTAAGGAACGTAGGTGTCGACGATCTGCATCAGCTGGGTTCCGTTCAGTGGGCAGGAAGGGTAGAGCGAAAAACAGTCCTCTTCTGACTGACCATGAAACCTGGCCATTTTGTAGTCCCCTGCACCCCCTAGAGGCAGAATTCCCTCTCCCGGCGCAGGAAGTGGCCTGATGATGACAACAAAAATAATATTGGTAAAATTGAATCTGAATTGAAAATTGCTTTCTCTAGAAAACAGTTCAGATGAATCTGGTTATTCCCAAGACAATAATAATGATGACAACGACGATGAAACTTAATCCACGAGATTAAGGATTCCAAGCTCCATGGGGTCAAGTTCGTTTTCGTCACGACTTGCCAAGTCGCACATGAGTCGCAGCCCGCATCCTGTGACGCCCTGACTGCGAATGAGATCCAACAATCTCTCCAGGGCAACAGATTCGTCCTCCTCTCCTGTACTACTCCCTTCTTCTTCTACTTCTTCACCTGGTTCTTGAGCCTGACGACGTCCTCGGTGTACCCCGTGGTAGTAACGTCTGTCCCTCTGTCCGAACAGGCTTGCCGCAGCTGCCAATCCGAGGCCTACTGCCCCAGCAGCAACTGCTGTGATGACTCCCGCAGCAGCCACGCTGCCTGGAGGAGGGGCAAAGCTTAAAGGGATCAGTTGTCCGTGCAGCTAGGTGGTGGATAAGTCGGTCCAGGAATGCTGAACACAGACAGTGGTTGCAGAACAAAAACAATGCAATCCAATTCTTTCCTGGGTACCTCTGCTTGAAATTTTTTGGTATTATCTCAATATATATTGTCCCATTCACTTTATTTGTTCATTAACAATCTCACTCTCATGCTCTGTAATCTGTGACAACAAAGGAGAAGAAATCTGAAACGTACCGATTCCAAGTGTTACAGTTGTCATAGCTGAAGTGGGCTGAAACTTCTCTGAAAAATGTGAAAGCAAAAGATCTCATGTTGGTGTTTGTTTATTAGTTGGAACACTAAGTATTATGGAACTTCTTTTCCTACTTGAGCTTATAGCTCACCAGGCAGCAGGATCTTAGAAAACAAGGACGAGTAAGTCTGTGAGGTCTCAGTAAAATGAACAATTTCGTCTGGACCACTCCTTCGACTTTTTCTTTAATATTCCTAATCAAAAAATAGTCACTGTCACATTCACCTCTTAAATAGCAACGACGAGGAAAAAACCCCGTGTAGAATATGCAGCTTCCATTAAATCTAGTGGTTTTCAGATGTTAACAGATGCAAGAAAACAATTTTGTGGGACGCCACTCCAAAAGAACTAACTGCCTCTCTCAGTGGCTTCTAAACATTAAAAGAAAAAAATATATTCAACTTACCTCAGGAGCAAATATCAGCCGGGGCAGGATTCCAGGACCTTCTGCGTCGGATCGTCAATGAGCGTTCTATTATATACGGCGTTTGTTTATGTCAAACGACACACAAATGACTACCTGTGAGTGCAACGGGTAAACAAAATGTTTGTGCGCATTTCCTCATTTTTTTTTATCGTTGTCGTAACTCAATGCACCTTCAGATAGCGTAACTTGTGTTTGGAGGAAACACTTGAATTCTTGTTGTTGTTGTTGATGATGCTGGTAGACTGATTTGGTTTTACGTCATTGAAAGCATAAATATGAACATGAACATGGACATTCATACATCAATGAAGCCATGATGCAATAATGATTGAGGAGCATGGGCCTTTGATTATTTCATTACGCGGCACCAGGATTATTCAACAAGTTTTCCGAAGAACTGAAATGATGTGATTAACGAAAAGAGACATTAAGAAGAAATAAATGAAATATCAGTCCAAAACAGTTATGAAACAGAACAACAAAACATTCGAGGAAACTACTGAGTGGAACTAACACATAAATACATTCTGGCAGACGGACCAAATGCGAGCAGATAGGATGACCTCCCAAAATGAAAATGGATGATGACGTGACTGCTTACTCAAAGAATGTCAAGTTGGTTCTGTAATTGTAGCCTAATCGAGAGGACAGATTTTAATTCACGTCTCACCTACAAAATCATTTGGAGTTTTTACTCCAGTATATGACCATCAATAATAATCTAAATGATCATGCTAATTATCATTTAGGATCAACAAAAATTCACGTGGCAGCCATATACACCATTAAATCGCCGAGCAAACATCTACAGAAGCGAAAGCTCTTACGTAATTCAAGATAAAAACAGAGATTTATAAAAACAGATAAAGGTGATCCAATAACAAATTTTTTTGCATGCTAAAACAGGCACACATCAGAAAATGCAACCATAAGCGCACTAGTTAGACTAAACGAGTTGCTCGAGTACAAAGCCAAGAGAATTTATAACAATTTTAATACTGAGGACGTCGTGCGCTTTTACGGATACCACTACAAAAGTGTGCTTGAATAAAAATAAAATTTATAGGTCCTGCATGGAGGAGCTGGACCGGATAAAGAAGCATACAGTAGGTGAAGTAAGAATCCTCAGTAAATTTACCCGGTAGAAGAATAAGAAGAAGAAGAAGAGGACGATCACCTGGTGCGAAGTAGCGGAAAAAATGTAAACAAGAACGGCGAAAGTCGCTGCATGTCTACGAAATAGCGCTCCTCATGGACACTACGTAACCGCCTTCAGGCCAGTCCTTTTACGAAAGCACAGATAAGCCCGATTGCGATGCCGTATGACTGAGTAATCACCCTTAAACGCAAAGTCATGCAGCGCAGAACACGAAAGTCACCTGTAGCTTAAAAAAAATGTAAGGAATTTGTTTTTAATTGCTTTTTGGTGGGGGCCGGGTCTCAAGTGGTATTGCTCAATTATAAAGGATTGCCGTAGCTACGTCGGGCACAAACGTTGTGAAAGTAATTTGAAACGTTGCCTATATTTGTGATGTGGGGCCTTAACCTACTTGTAATGCTTGTTGATTAGGTTTTCCAGCCAAACGGTTATTCGTAGCTGTGGGTTAGATTTGATCATTGCCGGTGAAAGGGTCCTGGCTTGGTGAATGTCTACAATTGCACAGGAATTCTAAAACTGATTAAGTAACCTGTGTTTTTTCTGGTGTATTTTCACGTGCGTCGAACGAATTTGACGTCGATTTTTCAATGGTGTAAAGAAAAAATTCAATGTTTCTCGGAAGTGTAGCTCAGTTGCGCTATTAATTCAGGTCATTGCATTTTGACAGCAACTTCAAGATGACTGTGGAATTACTAACGATATTTCCTAGACTAGGCTGATGTTGCAGCAAAAGCAATATCAGGTAGTCCAGGCTTTTGTATTTTACCAAGTGGTTAGGCTAGGCCCAGAGTCAGGGTTGGTCTGTGCACAGGACTCGGCCCAATAGCCTAGCCTATAGCCTACTGGTAGGTGTCTATAGAAGTTTGAAAGTATTATGATGAGAATTCACAAGATAGGTTAAGCAGTTGGAAAAATACATGGATCATTTGTGTAATCAGTATAGCCTAAATCACAAAACACATTGTAGATGAATAACAAGGTCAATTTCAGGAATGTATCTTGACTGTACCTTCCTTAACCTAACCTAAGTCACTGACTGTTACTCAGCTGTGCACACTGTTAGTCACAGAATAAAATCAGGGATGCATCCTAACCTAACCTAGGGTGCCAGATCCTGAACCTGACCTTGGAGCCAATCAGCCATGAGTCACAAAAGTGAAATATATTCATCACACCCTAACTTTGTCCTAGTTGGCAAGGGGACGACTCGTCTCCATTATAATTGTAACACAGCAATGCTTTCCGCTTTCCACAAGTTCTCTAGCTGAGGGGCATGAACCTCTCTGCCTTGACTGAGGTATCCATGTTCTTGAGGCGCTCCGAGCAGTTTTGCCCACCTTACAAACTCAGGCCTCTAGATGGGAAGTGACATTCATGTCCTGCAACCTCACCCAGGTGCTAATGAGCCCCTGATGGAGGGTTCAGACTGGAATGTCACTCTCAAGACTGTCTTCCTGCTAGGCTATACAGGAGATTACTTAAGTCATTTTTAACCTGCAAATCCAGGTGGAGTTGGGACACTGCCAGCCATTTCTTTGAAATGAACCACCTTAGGAGTATGGCTCCTTATAAAAGGTGATGGTGTGTCTTAACAAATACAAATTTTAAGAATTTTTATTTTCCCTTGAAATATCAAATAGAGCATTTTATCATAATCCACCTCAAACAACCCTGCATGGTCTCAGATGCCAGAAAAAAGTGTGGGGTTATGAGTGAGTGGTATCTGACCACTCACTCACCTGCATACCACCAGTTAACTACCATGTTACCAAGCTTCAATGCCGTTTCAAGCTGAAACTGAGAATACTCAAGTAGAAAAAGGTTTTGGTTTGTATGTCTAGATAAAATACACATTACTGTATGTTTAAAATTTCGTATTTTTCTTGGGTATAGAAACCTTTGGCTCAAGCAAAATATTCCTCCTCTAACCAGCCTGAATTTGGCCTCCATAGATAAAGGAAAAAGTGATAGTCACTCAAGTGAGTGATGGGTGCTCCCTCCCTGCACTCTGTACTTAGTGTGCATACTTTCAGGTACCCTCTTAATATTCTCTGACCAAACCAGCTTTCACTCAAAGACACTACTCCTTCATAAGACAAAAGGTTTGTATATCAAGGAAGAATGCAATTGACTTTACAAGAAAAATTATCCAAAGCTGTTGATCATAGCCACACTTTAAACCAACCCAATTTTTTCTCAGGTGCTAAAGGAAAAGTAACCTTGCAAGTGAGTTGAAAGGTGGGTGTCCCCAGCCCCTCATCTACCTGCATGTATTCCTTCAGTATATCTCTTTTTGTGTGTAATGTTATGTATGGTTTCTCAACAATGGCTGCTGTATAGCAAACAACATTGAACCAAAAAGTTGCATGATTCTCAAAGCTAATTGTAATATGCTGTGTTGTTGGGTTATGAAACATCTCTTTGTTACTATTGAACAAAGTTGTTTACTTTTAAAAATTATAAAAAGTGACAAATCAGCAAAGCCATGGTTTTGAAGTCTAGCCTCTATTGTATTTAGATCCAAGTAAGAAATTACATTGAATCACTGTTATTCTCTGTACATGTATGTAGCTTTGCAGTTTTGTAAGGATTGTTTTCTCTTTCAGGTACAGTAGATGATTTAAAGAGGGATGTCTGTTTTGCGATGGATGGTGAGAGGAGTGGCCCATTTTGGGTCAAGACACATCCCTCATTGTAGTGACTCCTCACTCAGTTGGACTACTGGCCATGTGCGTTGTGTATCTAACCATTGGCTGTTGAAGCAGACATGTTTTTGTGGTACTGTACACCCCCATCACTGGTACCAGACTACACAACAGTATTATCATCATAAATGGCCCTCTAGACTGCCCCAAAAGTCACGTCTGTTGTCAGATATTCATAAATTCTATAGAGCCAGTGTTTCCACAAAATCCAGTGTAGCTGTTGATAAAAATTCAGGTGATCAAAATAAAAAGACCCAACCTACCTTTGCAGCGGACCTTAGCCTGGATTATGGGTTAAAGCCAACTCTGCCCCAGAGAATAGTGTTGAAGTGTCCAAAAACATTACGTGCATATCTTCAGTTAATGCGATTTGATAGACCCATTGGATCCTGGCTTTTGTTTTGGCCTTGTGGATGGAGTATTGTGTTGGCAGCAACTCCAGGAAGTCTTCCAGACATCAAGATGTTAGCACTCTTTGCACTTGGGGCCATTGTGATGCGAGGAGCAGGGTGTACCATCAATGACATGTGGGACAAAGATTATGATGGAAAGGCAAGTTCTGTTCTTTTTTATTTTTTTCAGTAGGTACTGGATTTCTTTAGCTCTCACTTTGTTATGTACACTTAGACTTTTGTTTATTTACAAACATTTACTCTTCAGTTTTTAATTAAATGCAAACTTATGGGTGTTAGACCTGTAAAGACCCACTTAGACCAAGATCTTTTGCTGTATTTATTTCTACGAGAATACAAACCTTTGTCTTTAATACGGATATACCTTCAGGGCAAGGTGCTTCAGTTGTTGTAGCCTGATAACAAGTGGTTAAATAGCAATAAGTGAGTGAGTAAGTGAGGTTATCACCTACTCAGCTGTGAACATTAATTTTCTCCAAAGAGGACAAGGCAATATTTTGGCAATTTGTCAATAAGAACTTTGACTTTCCTCACATATCGGTCTGCAGATAAGATGAGATGTCATTCACAATCTGTTTGCAAAAGAGGTTTCACAAAATCATTTGCTGTTGACCTCCCTACAGGTATTCAAGTGAGTGTTCACTGCTTGAGTCCACTCACATGAGATATGCCCTCTGCATTGCTTTGGTAATTGTGGTTGATCCTGGCTTCCTCTGAAGCACACTTGCCCCAGGATCAGAATCGTCTCCTCTCAGTTTGTTCTGTGGGTGTGGAAAAACGGGGAAAGTCAGACCTTCTGCCAGAGAGCATAAGATGTTCCTGGGCAAGCCAGTCAGTATACTAGCAGTAGAGTCTTCCTAGCAGTTCTTGGAGAAGTTCATCCCTAGTGGGCTTCTCCACTTGCAGTTGCTTCATTGGTGTCTGGGGCAGCACTGATTACCTACATAAAATCTTACATCACTCTGTGCACCTCTCAGCAGAAGGTGAAGAATGATCTAACAGGCTGGCTGGATGACTGATCCTATTGTGGGAGTCTTTTTGAGCTCCTTACCTATGGAGGTGCTTCTGTTCTTTGAAGGAGGGTTGGTGTGCTCTCCTGAATGGCTTGTTTGCTTCATATGTGTATGCAGGAGGATGACCTTCATGTCACATAAATTTTCTGGAAATGTGAGCAGCACTCCTGCATTTCCAGTGTGGTAATGTAAACTCTTAAGCACAGTCTTAAGTTAGGTTACCTAAGTCTTGAATAATGCAGAATTTCACATAGGCGGCTAATGATCTGGTCTTTGGACCCTTCCTATGTTGGCAAGTGAGAATGGAATTGAATCTCGGCTTTCACCACATCACTGTAAGAATTTGCTACTCTTGTTTAATATGTCGTGTTACATGCTTTGTTTATTTTTAAGAATCTAGCAGTGACATACTGCTGACAAATGGGATCAGCACATTTCTTTACCTGACAACAGAAAATTGCAGAGAAACAGAAAAAAGATAAAAGCCTAGTACAGTTACTGTATTTATACAATGAATTTTGTAAAGTGCAAAGGTCCAAAAAAATGCAAAGTACCTTGGGTACACTATGCATGCAGTTTGAAATTTGAAAATATGTATTTATTATTTTTAACTGCAATTATGCTATAAAATAAGTCTTTCTAGCAGGCCCTTTGAGAATTAAGATTTTGACATGGAGGTCTAGTTAGACTGCTGTAATATTTTTAACTCTGGACTCCTTAATCTACTTAATAATCATCTTTATGTTACAGGTCGCAAGAACAGCAGGTCGCCCACTTGCAAGTGGTGCCTTGAGCATGTTCGATGCTCTGGTATTCCTAGCCACACAACTCAGCATAGGCTGTCTTATTCTCCTCCAACTGAACTTCTATTCAATAGTCCTTGGTGCCAGTTCACTAGGTAATTTTGTTTTTTTAAGGTTTACTTGTGAGGAGGTTTTATACAAGTTATTGAATTGTTGTTACCAGTACCATAATTGATACTTTTTATTTTCTTTGGGTTTGATGTTTTTGATTGTTATGTGAGACATAAATATTTTTATTTGTCGTGTTTTCATGTATATTTTTAAAGTCATAATACAGTACCAGTAAAGTATATAGATCCTCTGGGTAATACAAAACTGTAGTGGGATTTTCATTGATATTAACAGCATTCTTTTTTGTTATTACTGTAATCACCCTGACTTCACCTCTTTGATTGTTTTTAATGAAATGCTATTTACTGAACTTGAATGATGTTATTCTACTGTGTTTTAATTTCAAATACAGTATTTTTTTAATATATCCACCTTTTTGTCTTTTCCATTCTTCATGCAGATTTAGTGGTGGATTTTCTCTGCTAAATTCTTTTACCCGCATTTCCAAAGGTTTTCTTTCCTTATTGCATATTGTTTTAGGGTATATTTTCTGTAGAGTGCGGCTTGTTGCTTTGAAGAGAATACAGATACAAGATTATTTTCTTTTGCTTTTGCTTCCACAGGCCTCATAGTTCTGTACCCTCTTATGAAACGTGTAACGTACTGGCCTCAACTGATGCTGGGCTTCACATTCAATTGGGGCGCTCTCCTCGGGTGGTCAGCAATTCATGGCTTTTGCGACTGGAGCATATGTCTCCCACTATATGCTGCTGGTGTCTCATGGACACTTATATATGACACAATATATGCTCATCAGGTAAGGTGTACCTATTAGAAGTAATTTTAAAATATAAATATTCATGTTTTTTTTTTCTATCTTTTCAATCCCCTACCCCAACCGTCCAGCCCTTTGGTAGAAAGAGGGTTTCTTGCATGATGAAAGGAAGAACAAGGTGATGGCATCCATACTGCTGAGGCCACTTCAGATTATCCAGTGACATGGTGTCTCTTCATCAACTTTTACATTTTCTAGTTCTTCCCTTTATCTTGGACGACTGATATCTCATGGACAACGACCCCAAAGAAATTGACCGAAAGTTTTGAATGTACTCTAAATTATATCTTGTATCTGAACCTTAAATGAATATTAATTTAGGGAATTTGTTTTTATAATACCTATAGAAGTGTTTAAACTTTTTTTTTCTCAGGATAAATATGACGATGCTATTATTGGTATTAAATCAACTGCTTTGAAATTTGGTGATGCAACTCAGCGGTGGTTGAGTGGGTTTGCCCTGGCCATGGTGTCCAGTCTAGTGGTAACTGGCTACAACGCCCAGTTAGCATGGCCATATTACCTAACAGTAATTGGGACTGCTGCACACATTGGAAACCAGGTACAGTGTTTACTAGTATTTTCTCTCCAAAATAAAGTAGAAATTGGAAGTTATAGCAGTATGTATTTACAGCATTTGTACCTACAAGAATACAAACCTTTGTCTTTTATATACAGTACAACTATTCTTGGTGCATGCTTGTTTAGTTGTTGAAGCTTGTTGAAAAAGGTAGTTAAAGATGTAACCAGGTAGGGGCAAGAATGCAGCCATTCACCTGTCTGCATATCCTAACTTTCTTTCCTGCCATTTTTGGTGTCAAGTCTCTGCTGCTAATCTTTTGGTTACCAGAACTTTTTTCTTTGGTTATTGGTCTTTTTGCCATTGGGGGTTTAGTTCTGTTTTTATGTAGTGGTGTGAATCGGTGCAACCTTTCTGGCATGTCAGGGAAGCTGCAGTAACAGTGTAGATGATCTGAATATGGGTATGCTTTTGGTAGATTTGTGTTGCCAGTGAACATGGCAACATATTCACCATTTTTTGTTGTTCTTGTATAGTGGAAGGGATAGTTCCAAGGAGTGCACCAGTTTGTCCTCTTGTCAGTAGCAGAAATTCAAATCAGAATGGAAGTGGACCAAGAAGACATCCTTGATGTCATTAGGACATAAACACCTCCTTTTACCATTATGGCTCCTGGTAGCTTCGTGCCCATGGGAAACTTGACTTCTCCCATGTAGACCAATCCCCAGTGTTCTTTACCAAGACCACCGAGTCATATTTAGAGACTCATGGGACTTGCCAAATGGAAATGCTGTCATGAGGTGGAAATTGGCAAAGAAAAGTAGCACCCACCAAAAGGAATTGTTCTCTTGAGGTGGAAATTAGCGAAGAAAAGTAGCACCAACCAAAAGGAGTTGTTCGCATGAGGTTGAAATTGGTGCGAGAAAATTAGTACCATCCACAGTGAGCCATGAAAGGCACACTTGTCAGTACCCATAAACCATGGCAACAATGCAATGTTCAAAATTTGCCAGTTTTCTTTTAGCGAGTGTTATTTTTTTTACACTTTCTGTAAATATAGCTTATTTTCTTGCCACTTTTAACTTTGATATGTATTTTTTGAGCATAGACTCTCTAGTGAGTCAACAAAAGATTCTCTGCAGTTCCCTTAAAGGAAATACAACTCAGTATGTGCTGTATTTTTTACACTGAGTAGTTGGTACTAAATGTTCTTAGCACTTCTTCAGCCCCTGTTGCATTGCATTTGCCTTCAACCCCTCAATCCATTCTATTCTGTGTCTTCTTACTAGTTATCCAACTTCACCTTGCTCCAATTCTTACCTGAATTTATGAACAAATCCCTCAGAGTTGTAGAGTTGTAGTACCAAGATGTCCTACTGAGGACTTTGTTTTTGTAGTGCCCAGATGTTTTAATGAGGACTTTGTTTGTTTTTGTGGTGCACAGATGTCCTAATGAGGACTTTGAGTTTGTCTTTTCTATTACTGTACTGTTAATTTCTTTCTTTTAACTCTCACACCTATTGTCTGTACTAAGTACTATATACTCACCTAGTGTGCAAATAATATTTATTTTTTTTTTTTACAGGTGAGAACCTTGGACATCAACAACCCAAGTGATTGCGGAGACAAATTTCGAGCAAACCGACACATAGGACTGTTGTTATTTTTGGGTATGATTGGTGGAACTTTACTTAAAAATACAGATTTGAAAGATATATTTGACATTTCTATTTTCAATAAATCATAGCATAGAATTTTTTAAAAGCAAAAAACCCGGTTTTATTGTAAAATATGTTGACAAAATTCTCCTGTATAAAGTTTTGGCACGTGATTAAAAGTTTTTCGTCTAGTCATCTGGCATTGTGCCATGTTAAATGAATTGGTAGTGACATACTTTCATGAGTGTACAGGTTTTTTCTTTTCTGTAAATAAATTTTTGGAGTAAAATTGTTTTTTATTTGCATCATTGAGTTCAGTGAGTTTTAATTTCCAGGTATTGTGAATATTATCACCAGCTTGTCCTCAACTCATTTTCTGAAGTTTAATATTTTTGTTACAGCTGTTATCATGAATAATTAAATCAACCAGTGAGGTATTTCTAGACCCATAGATTTTTTCATGAAAGACTGATAATTGGAGGAAGGCAAATGTTGACACTCAAAGCTCTTTGCAGCATCCCTTCGGCCCCCAGCTGCAACCCCTTCCATTCCTTTTACTGTATCTCCGTTCATATTCTCTTTCTTCCATCTTACTTTCCACCCTCTCCTAACAATTGATTAATAGTGCAACTGCAATGTTTTCCTCCTGTTACACCTTTCAAACCTTTTTCCTGTCAATTTCCATTTCAGTGATGAATAACCTCGTAGGTCCCAGCACTTGCCCTCTGGCCTAAATTCTATATTCTATTTTATTCTAAAAGTATAAAATAAGCAATGTAGCTGAATACAAAAGTTAGGCTGCAGAGAACCTTCAGTAACATCTAGAGATAAGCATGGGGGCAATAGCTCCACAGTGTAGTGTGTAGTTCAAGTATTGTGTCTTATGTGAAGTCCATAGGTTACACTGTACTGTCCTCTAAAGTGTTGTGTATGTGAAATCCATAGGTTACACTCTACTGTCTAAGTGTTGTGTATATACACTAAAATCCCCTTCGTTTTCAAGGAGTAAAATGATTCAATATAAATCTTCCTGTCTAAAGGAGAACGTACAGTCCACATTTTGGAATGAAGAAGCCTTTTCACCTGGTCAAAAATATTTATATATTGCTTATGACTCCCTGATTTTGTGTAATTTATAAAGTCATCATTCTAAACTAAAATTATGGATATGTAGTTGCAACTGAAACTATTTTGCATATCTTACATGAGATGAGTCCACTACTGCAAAATCTAGTTAGCCATTCAATATGTGCAAATACATTCTTTTACAATAAGCCATAGAGGCTATTAACTTCAAAATGCCCAGATGTAGTAAAAAGAGGAAAATGGAAAGAATATGAGCAATAAACAAATGAATGAAGATAAATCAACTACATGAGTTTATACCGAGAAGAAATTCGAATCATGACAACAGGGTAATGGTAAATGGTGCTTTAGAGTATCAAACGTACAAGCATCATTATTACTGACAATGGTAGAAATATACATCCTGGCGTATAGCAACCCCTTAACACCAAGCACTGTGGTACCACAGATGATTATGGATGTTGTAACTGCTAAAAGCAATTTTGTCTAAAAGATGAAGATCTTAGAAGGAATCCAGTATCCACAGGAGAGAAAAACATTCCTGTAATATTAAAATTAAGTGCATGTCACTTAATACTATTCTCTCTTGACACTGTCTGTGTTACATTGTTAAATGTGGCTGGAAAGGAGGGAAATTACTTGAAGGTAGCACCAAGTACTGTCTAATAAACTCTAATCAGAATGATTGGGTATAGTAGTTTTATATACGTAGAGCAAATTTTTTAATGAGATCGTGGTACAACATTTGGTAGTCAGTGAAGTCTTGGTTTTGGTGGAGGTTGGCCTCATATCAAACCAACCACACTGCCTAATGAGACTTTCTAGACCTCTTGATTCAAGTAGCATCTCTATCTTGCATTTGGGGAATTGGATTACTGCAATGAGTGTGGCATTGTATATGTACTGTATACTATTATATTTTAAAGACAAATTATCATGTATTAGGGAAGATGAAAACCATGCAAGGTGCAAAACCATCCTACTGCACTGCAGCACACCAGGTAAGATAGGTATATGCTCACAAAAATCACAATGAATAACAAATGTGCTGCTAGGTGCTTAAATATCTGTGAATAAGGAAAACTAAGTAGCCTTTGATTTTGATTCATAAGCTTAAACACTTGAACATTTAGTCAATCAAGTGAAAGGAAGCAATACATTCAGAAGTTTGTTCTGATGAAGTGTAAAACCTTCGTCTTTATTTTGCAGGATACACTGCACTCACTAGAGCTTGTTGCCATGGTTAGACGTACGACTAGAGCTCCACGTTTCCTTTTGCCAACACTGATTTCTTGTTGAAGCTCTGAAGCACCTACTGGATTTTGGATTTGCCTTGACTTGTATATATATATATATATTATATATATATATATATATATATATATATATATATATATATATATATATATATATATATATATATATATAATATATATACATTGTATTATATGAGGATAAAAAGGCCTGAAAAACACTATTTGAACATTGCACAGATATGATGTGTCCTATCATCTGTCCATATTTTACCAGTTAACAGGGGTACAGAAGGAAGTGCTGGAAATACATGGTTGCAACATTCAAATAGTATTTTATGGGCCTTTTTATCTTCATATTATACTGTTGTATTACAGGAAAAGACATTCATATATATATATATAATACATATATATATATATATATATATATATATATATATATATATATATATATATTATAGATATATATATTACAGTATATTATATATATGTATATTACAGATATATCTATATATCTTTCAAACCTTTCTACTCTCAATTTCCCTTTCAGCGCTGAATGACCACTTAAGTCCCAGTGCTTGGCCTTTGGCCTAAATTCTGTTTCAATATTCCTCCTTCTAGGATATACTGGTCTAAAATCGAATACATGTGATATATCTGTTATTCTGCCATAATAGATCATCTATAAATCTGTACGTGTTTTTACATCTAAGTCTACCTTCCAAGGGATCATTTTGCAAGAAAGTGTGAATGTAAACTGACAATGTTATGGCTGTAATTAGGCTATCCCCCATAGAAATACTTATTTTCTTCTATAAATTTTATCAAATTTATTAATTATGGTTAATGGAAAATTTAATACTTTAACAAGTTTACTGATTGTAATTTTCTTATTTTTACAGCATAATTCTAACCCACAGAGAACATACTTGTTATAAAAGGCCACAATGCATCTGATTAGAGCCTCACGTGGCCACGTAGTATGTAGGGTACAAAAATCAAACGAAGACAGCATAAACTTACCAGGAAATGTGGGATTATTGTTATATGACTGAATCGATTTTAGTCATTTAACTTTAATTTTGAAATACTAGGACTGCCTGCTTTCTATTCGATTACTGGTGTACTACTAAATATGACTTGTGGGGTAATAGTATTAATAAATAAGCTCTTCGTTGGGCCAGTCGGTAGAGCTGTGGACTGGCACTCACCAGGCCCGAGTTCGAGTCTCCGGCCGGCTGATGAAGAGTTAGAGGTATTTTTTTTTTTGGTGATAGAAATTCATTTCTCGCTATAATGTGGTTCGGGTTCCACAAGAAGCTGCAGGTCCCGTTGCTAAGTAACCAAGTGGTTCTTAGCCACGTAAAATAAGTCTAATCCTTCGGGCCAGACCTAGGAGAGCTGTTAATCAGCTCAGTGGTCTGGTAAAACTAAGGTACACTTAACTTTTAATAATAATAATAATAATATTATTATTATTATTATTATTATTATTATTATTATTATTATTCAGATGATGATCCCTATTCATATGGAACAAGCCCACCACAGGGTCCACTGACTGGAAATTCAAGCTTGCAAAGAATATGGTGTTCATTAGAAAGAAGTAAGAGGAGGTAAAGGGAACTACAGAAAGAAGAGATCTCACTTATTAAAAAAAAGAAAAAACAAATCAATAAATTAATAAAACAGATAAAAATGTATTAAAATGGGAGGAGAGTAGTATTAGGGTAGTCGTGCAGTGCATCGTCGCTTGAACTTAGGCTCCCAATTTTCTAGATTTGTAAATATTTGTATGAATAGTGAAGATTTTAGTTTACAGTCGTCAATTGTTTGCTGATAAACTAATTAATAGTAAATCTCCATCGTGGACCGTTGAAAACTAATGAATTCATCTGAATATAAAACAATCTTGTACTATCAGTAAATATAATATCAGTGTTATGTTAGACTATCTGATTAATTTTACCAGTATGTAAAAAAAAGTTATTTTCTTTTCTCTTGCTTATACGGGATATGTAAAAATTCCATGTAAATTATTATCTGTATGGCATAGCTGCTTTAATTATCATGAATTATATATATATACAGTATATATCATGAATTATATATACAGTATATATATAATATATATACTGTACATAATTAACTATCGCTATCATATTATATATATATATATATATATATATATATATATATATACTGTGTATATATATATATATATATATATATATATATATATATATATATATATATATATATATATATATATACTGTGTATATATACATATATTATATATATATATATATATATATATATATATATTTATGCTTTAATTATCATTAATATATATATAAACATATATATATTTATATATATATAATATATTACAGTATATATATTATATATATACTGTGCATATAATATATATATATATATATATATATATATATATATATATATATATATATATATATATATATATATATATATATATATATATATATATAGTATATATGTATATATATATAATCATGATAATTAAAGCATAATATATATATATATATATATATATATATATATATATATATATATATATATATATATATATATATACACATATATATTACAGCGATACTTAATTATGTGCATTTTAAAAACAAAATTTTAATTATATCAATTTTAATTATACACATATATTCTATATTATTACACATAAAAATGACTCACATTGTACCATCATTATTACAAGTGCTGTGATGACTCAGGGCAGCTACCTACATTTACCTACATTCACCTTCTGGGTAATATAAACAGATACCATGAAAGTACAGTTTAAGAACTGCGTATGTACATAAAAGTACCTCTTGTGTGTTTTTGTTGAATTCTTTGCCTCGACAACACTTTTTCGCTACCTTCAACAATTTCTATAAAAGAAAAAAGCCTCATAAATCACATGCGATCCGTGTGCCGGAGACAGAGACAGACACAATGTTCTCATTCTCAACTACGACTTGGTCCAAAGTCCAGTTGCTCGCGTGCTAATGACCTCTGTTTTTTTTTGGTGTTTCAAAGCCTTCGTCCCTGGTAATTATGTACTTTATCATTATTTTTATGCTACTTTCAGTTTGCCTTGCTTTCTTCATTTTTTGATTTAGCCATCCTTTTTCTATATGGTGTGCGCTTACTTTGCTCATTATGTTAGTGTTTGGTCTCTTCTGTATATTATCTGTCACTAATCTGTTCCTTCTTAACACACACGAGCACACACACACATATATACATTACATATATATATATATATATATATATATATATATATATATATATATATATATATATATATATATCTATATATATATATATATATATATATATATATATATATATATATATATACTTTATATAATATATTATGTATAGTATAATATATATATATATATATATATATATATATATATATATATATATAATATATATACATAATTATATATATATTATGTATATAAAAATATTATTCCACCCGCGCGATCTTTTGTTCCTCTCCTTAGAAAAATTCCAACATTCCTGATTTTGTCCGAATTCTCGAACGACCAAAATATGCTTCGATTTACGCGTTTCCTCCCAGCATGCAATCGCTATTTCTTCCAGGAGCTTAAAAGTTTTTCCAGATTTATTTTCATCAAAGTCTAAGTTTTCGTGTGGGTAGGTTTGTCCCTTTTCAGTTTTCTGTACAAGAAAACCACTGTGCCGGCTTTGTTTGTCCCTCCGCACTTTATTCTGTCCGCACTTTTTCTGTCCTTCCTCAAATCTTGAAACTACTGAGGCTAGAGGGCTGCAATTTGGTAAGTCGATCATCCACCCTCCAGTCATTAAACATACCAAATTGCAGACCTCTAGTTTCGGTAGTTTTTATTTTATTTAAGGTTAAATTTAGCCATAATCGTGCCTCTGGCAACGCTAGGCCACCACCGGGCAGTGGTTAAAGTTTCATGGGTCGCGGCTCATACGGCATTATACCGAGACCAACTAAAGATAGATCTATTTTCGGTGGCCCTGATTATACGCTGTAGGGGCTGCACAGAAAACTCGACGGCGCCTAAGAAACTTCGGCGCATTTTTTACTTGTTCCTGTTATTTTCTAACCGTTTTGTCTTTGCTCTTTAATTCCAAGGAATATTTTCATCCGTTAGTCCCTCTTTTCTTTATTATTCTTCTTTCTTTATTATTCTTTTTTTTTTAAATGGATATTTTTTTTTTACACGGTTTGTCTTTGATCAGTTATTCTGTGGAATTTCACCTAATTTTTCCTTCCTCTTTTACTCAATGGATCTCTCCCAACCTTAACTGCCAATCTTCTTTAATTCTCTCCTTTTTGGTTAAATGGTCTCACTTTAGAAATACATACACATTAGTGAATGGAATGGAATATAGAATTGGGGCCAAAGGACAAGCCCTAGGACCTATGAGGTCATTCAGCGCAGGACAAGAAATTGAGAGAGGTTGGGTTTGAAAGGTGTAACAGGCGGATAGCAAGATGGAAGAAAGATAATATGAATGGAGGTACAGTAAAAGGAATGAAAGGATTTACAGCTAGGGGCCGACGGGACGCTGCAAAGAACATTAAGTAACGCCTACAGTGCACCCCGTGTGGTGCACTGACGGCGCTACCCCGCTACGGGGATACCCACTAGTGACCAGCCTTAGGTGAGTTTGCAAATGTGACTGTGGTCTCACTGAACCACCTGCTAAGGATTGCAGGTGTTTCCTTTATGTTTTTGTCAGCCTGTATCTGATATCCCCCATAGGGAGCAGTGCCATCAGTGCAACTCATGCGGTGCACTGTAGGCGTTACTTAATGTTCTCTGCAGCGTCCCTTCTACCCCTAGCTGCAACCACTTTCATTCCTTTTACTGTGCCTCCATTCATATTCCCTTTCTTCCATCTTACTTTCCTCCCTCTCCTGACAATTCATTCACAGTGCAACTGCTTCGAGGTTTTCCTCCTGTTACACCTTTCAAACCTTCTTACTCCCAATCTCCCTTCCAACGCTGAATGACTTCACAGGTCCCAGTGCTTGGCCTGTGGCCTAAATTTGATATCCAATCCCAGTGTAACCGACATCCAAAGCCAAGCTTACAGAGCGCGACTTCGGAATCGGGATTTGGATGCAATTATCGAAGACTTCCGAGGCACCGTCCGGAGTTAGGAGGCGAACATAGATAGACAGACAGAATATAGAATTTGGGCCAACGCCCAAACGCTGGGACCTATGAAGTCATTCAACGCTGAAAGGGAAATTGGGAGTAAAAAGGTCTGAAAGGAGTAACAGCAGGAGAACCTCACAATTACACTATGAAACAATCGTTAGGAGCGGGTGGAAAGTAAGATAGAAGAAAGAAAATATGAATGGAGGCACAGTAAAAGGAATGAAAGGGGTTGCAACCAGGGGCCGAGGGGACGCTGAAAAGAACATTAAGTAACGCCTACAGCGCACCCCGTGAGGTGCACTGAAGGCGCTACCTCGTCCGGAGTTAGGAGACGAATGTCGAGCCGATATCGTGATTCTGAGGAAACTGACTGAAACCCTCTCAAGCGTTTCAAACCAGCTGTAACGCCAAAAAAAAAGAATGAAAACAAAAATATAAATATCTGATACGACAGACCCGTGCAAAAGAAAAAAAAAAAAAAGAAATTTCAAGCATATCTCCAGGTATCGATAACTTTGTACTTTGGACATGACATCCGCCCCCCTCCTTTTTTTTTAATATTATGCCAAACTGCCCTTGTCCGGACATCTTCACTGTTAGTATTTTAACTGACTTTCGACCAAGCTGCACTGCACAGAGACACTGCGTGGAAGGTTTGTGGTTTTATTATTATTTATTTCTTACTTTGTTCATTTATTTTTTCTTTTTTAATAAGTGGCCTCTTCGTCCTTTATTTCCCTTCATCTTCTTTTACTTCTTCCTAATGCGCACCATATTCTTTGGAAGCTTGAATTTGAAGTCAGTGGCCCCTGGGGGCTTGTTCCGTATGAACAGGGTTCATCTTCTGAATAATAATAATAATAATAATAATACTAATAATAATAATAATAAAATTATTATTATTATTATTATTATTATGTTCTATGATTACTTTCACACCGATTCTGCTAGCAAATTTTTAGGAAAAAAATGTTTTTTGAGTGAATGTACTGAGCGCGTTTATTAGTGAATTTGAACATATTTTTATATATTAAATTGCTGGTGTCTATTAGAACTATATATAGCAGTGAGACACATACATAATTTTATCCTGCAAATAATATATATATATATATATATATATATATATATATATATATATATATATATATATGTGTGTGTGTGTGTGTGTGTGTATGTATATATATATATATATATATATATATATATATATATATATATATATATATATATATATATATATATATATATATATATATATATATTATATATATAAATATATATATATATATATATATATATATATAATTATGTATACCATATACATATACATTATATATATACATATATGTGTACGTATGTATAACTGACTTACAAAGATATGGAACATGATGAATGTATAAATAAAGGCAAATGACACAAAGAGAAAGGGAAACAAAAGAGTGGTTGCTAGGCCTTTCGACACACGGTCCTTTTACTAGCAGACTGATGAGAAATGAGAAATATAAAAGTAAGTTTACAAGCAAGGTCGTATACCTTTTTTTTTGGTAGGTCCACTAATTCTTCAACTGTGTTGGGTTCTAGGTGGATCTGTTGCTTTACAATCCCCATCCTAAGGGATATCTATATGCCATCTGTCAATTATATGAGCTATCCTGTGAACTTACTTTTATGTATATCTCATTAGTTTGCTAGTAAAGGACCAAGCGTCAAAAGGCCTAGCAACCACTCCACTGTCTCTCTTTCCCTTCGTGGCATTTGCCTTTATTTATACATTTTATATATATATATATATA
>NC_089794.1:19357602-19402602 GCF_040412425.1 Macrobrachium rosenbergii
AAACATAATACTGTATATACAGTACGCTCATACATTATAAATTTCATACACAACTATTAAGTAGACTAAAAATATTGTTTTGTAATTACTGCAGAATGTTCATTCCATATTTTCTAAGTTATACCAAAAGCTTTCAAACCGAAAAAGTGGTTCATCCTCTTAATCCCTGGACCAATCACTGCATAGCTCTACTTTCCATCCTCATGGAGCCACAAAATTACAGTCAATCCAAACTGTAAGCCGATATTCACTTGATAATGCCACAGAGTGGCGAAAAAGCTGTCGTGACAGAAAAAAACAATATATGGAAGAAAGAAGTTTTTGTAATCTTCACCAAAGGCTGACGCATGAGAATCGGTAAAAACTTCGAAGATATGAAGATTCCTGCAAAAAACTTATTGATGTCATCGAATGAGTGCGTCCACACGTAGGGAACTGTCATATTTCTTGCCTTGCCTGATTCACTGTGCCGTATTTCATTGCAAGTTCAGTTCACTCCAAGTATGATTATCACACATATCACAACAGCACGTATAACTGAGTCACAAAAATATGGAACGTGATGAATATACAAAAAAGAACATCCACGAAGGAAAGAGAAACACTGAGTGCTGCGAGGCCCTTCGGCTGTCGTCCTCTACTCAGCAGACTGACGAAAGTACAGAAGAGATACTTTATCAGTGTTCTTATTTCGTCTCTCATCACGTGAAAATATTTAAAATGCGAATTTCATACGGGGGGCAAGAGAAAACCAAGCAGGCTTACCAAGTTTACCCAAGCCACGGAATTAGCGCAAACGTGTGTGTTATCATTTTTTTTTTTTTTTGCATGATTCACTGTACCATATTTCATTACAAGTTTACTCGATTCTAAGTATGATTGCCACACTTAACAATAGACAAGAGAATATTTTATCACTGCTGATGTAATTTTCATCTCAGCTGTTTCTCTCTCCCTCTCTCTCTCTCTCTCTCTCTCTCTCTCTCTCTCTCTCTCTCTCTCTCTCTCTCTCTTGTAGCCTACGCACAAGATTGCTTTTTATCTTTTGGTTTGAAAGAATAAAAAATGAGAAAATGCAGTAAAAATATAAACTGTAAATAACAAGTAAAGAATGCGCCGAAGATTCTTCGGCGCAATCGAGTTTTCTGTACATTGCATAATCAAGGTCACTGAAAATAGATCAATCTCTCGGTGGTCTAGGTATAGTGCTGTATGAGCCGCGGCATGGTGGTGGCCTGGCCTATATCATTACCAGATACACGGTTATGGCTAACTTTAACCTTAGAATAAAAACTACTGAGGCTAGAGGGCTCCAATTTGGTATGTTTGATGACTGTAGGTGGGTGACCAACAAACCAATTTGCAGCCCTCTAGCCTTTGTAGTTTTTAAGATCTGAGGGCGGACAGAAAAAGTGCGGATGGACACACAAAGCTCGCACAATAGTTTTCTTTTCAGAAAACTAAAAAGTGAAGGAGTTTGTGTTACCGAACTTACACTTCGACGTAAACATACCTCGGTTATCGCCCCCCCCCTCTCTCTCTCTCTCTCTCTCTAATAAAATGTGAACGAAACGACGAAACCAAACAAGCTCTATCAAGTCAGGTCTACTCAGTCCTCTCGACTCATACAATATTGCATCCCCAAACCCTCCCAACCACAGTAACTGCTCCCCAGCTCCACACACCATCCAAAACAACACCCCTGCCTTTTTCTACCCAGCCTTACTGCCCCTCCTCTCCTATGGCGCCAAGCCATCCGACCTCCCTTTCCTCCATGGGAACTTCTCGAGGCCTCCTCCACCCCACAAAAACCCCTTCTTGGTCAGTCCGAGGGTAAGCAGTGTTACCAACATTTTCTTAAGGCCGCACAGTATTGTCAGCCATTGGAGGACAGTTTTTTTCAAATTTTGGGGGATTTAGGTTATATATCTTTGGGCCTTCATCCCTGGTCCAGGTGTCGGATAATGTCAAGTTTTGGATAATGGCGATCCGGATAATTGAGGGATTACTATATATATTGTATTTTCCTACAATTTCTCTTGTTTTATTATTTTTGCAAAAATGAACTATATTCTGTGGAAGGTTGCTTTGCAAGTTATGGATGTTCCCATTCTAGTTTAAAGCAGCAAGTGTTTTGGGCGCGCAAAATTCTGTAATTCCATTTCTTATTCTGTGATCATTAAGGGAAGCAGGCGACCATGTTTCAAAGCCATGATGGTATTGCAGACCATGGAAATTTATATTTCAAAGATGTTGATTCCTTCAAGCTCTACCAAAAAACATACACAAGAAGTAGGCTACTCAGATAATAATCCATTTTTACAATTAATATTTGGGCTTGAAGAAAAAAACACCCTTATTGCAGATAGGAAGGGAACTATTTATTGGCTGGTGAAAATGTGCTTGAAACATTAATCTCCAGGCAGTCAGTACAGTATACTGCGGAGGAGGGAACTACTCATTCGGTTGGGCCCTCTTCTTTGAAACACACTGAATTCCCAGCTCTTCCATGAGAATACTTTGCAGTGACTCTTCAGTCATGATAACCAAGGTAAATTTATCATTGCAATCTTCATTTCCCTCCTGTGGGATTCTTTAATTTTATTACTACCATTATTATTATTCAAAAGATGAACCCTATTCACATAGAACAAGCCCACAGAGACCACTGACTTGAAATTCAAGCTTCCAAAGGATTTGGTATTCATTGGAAAGAAGAAACAGAAGGTAATTGGAAATACAGAAAGACATCAGTTATTAGAAAAGAAAAAAAAGTTAACAAATTAATAAATGAATTGATTAAATCCAAGTAAACTGTAAAATACAAGGAAAATTGCTTTAGGGTAGTAATGCACTGCACCTTCACTTGAACTTTTGAGGTTACAAGTGCACATCATCCTAATGGAGACTGTTCTGCAGTCAACAGTGTACGAAATAAAGGGCCTCTTGAACTAAGAAGTTCGACAGTGAGGCACATTTATTGCACATTGGTCCCAATGGCTTGTGGGAAAGAGATAGGAATTACTGAGTTTAGAAACGTAATGCTGAGCTTGGCAGTAGTGGTCAAGAAAGTCAGTGACCAGTATGAGAATTGGTGAATACCACAGATTGGAAATATGAAGCAATGGCTTTGATCTAGAGGAGCAGGAGACTCAATAATCATTGCAGGTCTTATTTGTGATTCCCATTTCTTCATTTTAGGAAGTATTTCTTGGTGGGACGAGGATGACCACTTCCATAATTAAATTGAGGGATCTTACATTTTTCAGTTATGGTCCATAAACTGTTTCATAATTTGATATTAGGTAGGTACTTTATCTATACGACTACAACCATTCAGATTTTCATATACCTGTCCACATACAGGTGTATGAAATCTGATGAAGTAAGAGAGTTTTTGTATATTATCTAATTAGTAACGATAAGTATCTTTCAGAGCTGCCAACATTAGTTGCCAGTGGCTCCTCTGCTGTACCAAGAGTACTGTAAATACTCTCCTAGCTCAAGACAAACTGACTGATAAACTGATGATGATTCTTAGCATCCTCCTCTGTGGCTTTATTCAAGCCATGACCACGGCTTCAGCGCAAGCAAACTCAACATACTACTTGCTCCCTGATGAACCAAAGGCCTTCATAGCCAGCTATACCGCCGACATCTTGACAAGTGCCCTGCAACTCAACTCCTCCACTTTCAGTCCCATCCACGCCAACAACCTACCCCTACTTCGGTGCTCTACTGAGGCGTGGAAAGTAAAAGCTGTTGGGTTTGCAACCTCAGTTAAGTATTTTCTGCTTCTGTGAACCTCCGTATTCCATCTTCATCTCGAAACAGAATGGTTTTACTTTTTCATTTGCAGTACATGGCTTGAATGACATAATCATAGACTTGTTTGCCCATAGATCGAAAAACCTTCAAAGCTTTGAACTCTTTTCTGTGACCCAATGGAAGAAGATTTAATTATTGACTCTATCCCGTAAAATACGATACAACGATTGAGTAAGCTTGAAGCTAAATTCTCACACTGACTGTTTCATCCTTAAAGTTTTCTAGTTCATATTCAAGTTGGAATGTTAAAGAATATTAAGCTCTATTCTTATGACCAGTGAATACTTGTCTTTAGACTTACTTTTATCTTGTCTTGGCTGTTTTTAATTTAATATTTCCGTACTGAAGTAGTCTACCTTTAGAGGCAAAATTGTGACACAACTCATTTTTTCATTTGATGATTTGTAGATGTGGTATAAATCTCAAGCCACTTAAGTATCATCATGAAAAGTCCCTGACTTAGGTTATAGACTCACAATGCTACGTATCTCCATCATCACAGGAGACCACTGGAACAAAAGCATAGATTCAACCACCCAGTGAATAGGAGCAATTGAAGAACATATGCTGAAATGCTGAATCATTGGCAGTGACTTCCAGTTACAATCACAGTTTTGAAATAATTGAGACTACACATATATTTGATCAACCAATAATACTGGTATTTTTGCATAGTACTGTTAGGAAAATTAGATATGGAAAGAAAAAAAGAGAGAGAGAGAGAGAGAGAGAGAGAGAGAGAGAGAGAGAGAAAGAGAGAGAACAATAATTAAGCCTGGGTTGTTTTTACATCGAGAGACTAGAAGTGCTGATTAACGTAAACCGCCTTCCACGAACTCAAAACTGAACAAGCACAGTATATCGCGCCCAGGGCCATAAAACCGATCATAAAATCTGGAAACTGTGGCCTTGCGATTTAGCTTACTCAGGATTACTCAGCACCTCGTCAGAAGCTAATGCCAGCCATATCTATAACCCTGCCTTCAATAGGAGGCATTTTCATGGAAATTCCATGAATTTGGGGCTGGACAAAGTGATGAAATTCAACACCCTCCAACCAAACATTCTAGGGAGGGGTCTTTTACACCCCCTCCTAAGATCATTTCCAATCAAATCCTCTAAGGAGAGATTTGAACAACACCCACCAACGTCCTTCCCACTCAACTGTTCGAGGGGAGGCCTTATAGATAAAATCTTCCAATGGGACACTGAAATAGGAGGAGTTGCAGATTACAACAAAACCCAGGGGTTCCAGAGAAACTAGAAGCGAGTAGGACAGGATTCGAGTTCCCATCCACCAAAAGGAGAGATATATCTCTCATTGCTTTCGTGCTCCCAAACAGACTGAACTGAACTGTCTAACAAGAGTGATTTCGCAATCGTAACTGTAAATGTAAATTGTACTTAAAGTTGAGGTTAACTTTCATCATTAAAGCAAAAAACTACTGTCTCGTCTCTATCACGCCTTTCTGAGAGATATCAGTACTTTAAGATAATTTCCCTTCAAAATAGCAGACTCGTTAGCGGCAGACGACGAGAGAGGCGCTGTGGATGGGAACTTGAATCCTGTCCTACTCGCTTTTAGTTTCTCTGGAACCCCTGGGTTTTCTTGTAATCTGCAACTCCTCCTATTTCAGTGTCCCATTGGAAGATTTTATCTCTAAGGCCTCCCCTCGAGCAGTTGATTGGGAAGAACGTTGGTGGGTGTTGTTCAAATCTCTCCTTAGAGGATTTGATTGGAAATGATCTTAGGACAGGGTGTAAAAGACCCCTCCCTAGAATGTTTGATTGGAGGGTGTTGAATGTCATCACTTTGTCCAGCCCCAAATCCATGGAATTTCCATGAAAACGCCTCCTACTGAAGGCAGGGTTATAGATATGGCTGGCGTTAGCTTCTGACGAGGTGTTGAGTAATCCTGAGTAAGCTAAATCGCGAGGCCACAGTTTGCAGATTTTACGATCGGTTTTATGGCCCTGGGTCAATATACTCGCTCACTGTTTTGAGTTTGTGGAAGGCGGTTTATGTTAATCAGCACTTCTAGTCTCTCAATGCAAAAACAACCCCAGCTTAATTATTGTTCTCTCTCTCTCTCTCTCTCTCTCTCTCTCTCTCTCTCTCTCTCTCTCTCTCTCTCTCTCTCTCTTTTCTTTCCCTATCTAATTTTCCTAGCACCACCACATGACTCTTCCATGCAACATGAGCTCTTTCTGATCAACACGAAATGAATTTTGATAAAAATGCTTAGAGGTGATCTCTTGCTTTCAGTGACAATGGGAGTATAAAGTTACATGTGTTTAACTTTCATCAGCTTCCATTTCAGTAGATATAATTAAAATCGTAAAGTCTCCAAGGACACAAATTGCAAAATCACTTTGTTGTATCATTCGCACAGTAATTACAACTAAACATTCCCAAATTTCGTCTGCTAACTAACTACAAAGTTAAAGACTCTTCTGAATACCTATAATGACCATCATTTGTTATGACTTACAGACGGTACTTGTTCTTTCCTCAATCCTGGGAGTGCAGTTATTAGTGACGTCGCTATATATCAGCAGGTAGTCTTCCCATCAGATGATTCTCTTGAGGAAGTCGCACGGGGAAAGCCTGCAACTGCTTCACCACAATATACTTAGTAAGGATGTTACCCGTTCATCTTGTGAGTCAGTATGATTAATTCCTTATGTTCTCTGACCCAATGGAATCTAGCTGGAGCTTATACAGTATCTGGCATTTCACTGCATGGCAAAAAAAGTCTGATACTTTGCTGCCTTTGGACTAATAACAGGATGGTCGGGTGAAGCATGCCACAAAATAGCCTGATGGATGAAGAGGTGTTATTGTCTTGCTAGTAAAGATATTTACAAAGAGGTTCAAAACATTCTCATAGCCAGCTTTCAAAACTGGATGATTTTCTTTATAAAACTAGGATAAATTACAAATAAAAGTTGGTCACACCAGAATTATTTATGCAAAATAATTTCATACGGACTAATCATAAAACATAAGTTTTTTTTGTAATAACCTGCATTAACAAGTACTTTTAGTTTTAATTTCATTCCATTACCTCATATTTAATCATGACAGAATATTACATTTAATACCAAGTTTTCCTAAACATGCAAACAAACACCGACAGAATTCGTTAACATTGTAAGATTCCCTCTTCAGTTTTGCTCCTGGACTGGCACTTGATGGTGTCCTGAGTGATGCTAGTATGTCCCACTCAGACTGGCTTCCCAGGCCATGGTGGCAGGTGGATCTTTTGGAGGAGAGGCGGATTTACCAAATCCAGATTTGTCCTAGGCAACATATATCATTCTACATGAGGTTTCACAACGTTGAGGTAAGATATCGTTTTGCAACCGAGTTCTTGCTGAATTTTTTCATTGCGTGATTTTCACTAAATCAAAAGCAGTGTTCCTTTTCCGTCAAGATTGAAGAGTTCTCTTCCTCTTCATATTTTCCCTGAATCTAATAACCATTCTTCTTTTAGGAGGGGCTTCAATTCCTTCCAGGTTAAGTCCACCTTTCATCTTTCCTTAAATATTTTTTTGTACCATTAGTGAAAATCTGCATAAGTAGCCAACAGTTTGTCTATTTTGGTGAAAAGTCGATATATGCGATATTTTTTAAGGAAATATCAGGTGACCTGGACCATGGGTGATTTCAAGTTTGCAGTGGTATACAATTTTTTTTTATCTATTTGGTGCAAAGTTTAGAAAAAAAAAGACAAAAAAGGGCTCCTGTAACTATGGGTTAAGCTAATCCTGGGCCAGTCCAAGTTTTAACTTCTGAGCAGCTTACAGTGCAGTATGCTGCTAGGTATTAGCTTTTTGAGTAGATTATACAGTAGTATGTTGCCTCCACTGATAATAGAGTGCACAGAGGAATACCGAGGGTCTACATTAAAGGGGCCAAACAATGTTCGGGCAATGTGTTTGGTTTTGTCGATTTCTTCTTCTTAATTTATCCGTTACTCTCATCAGTAGTTGGAGATACTTCATTCTGTTTCATATTCTTCCACATGAATGTATAAATACTGACAACAACAACAATTGGTACATCTCCTTCCCATGATTGTGCACCATCTTTTTTCTATTTTATTCTGTGTCTTGTTCCATATGGAAGTGTGCACATTGATACCCAGTAAAATTAATACATTTCATGTTTCCTAATTTGTGAAAAAAATTCCTTTATAAATTCAGGTTCGAATTGGGAAAACCTACGAAGGGAGTGGGAATCTCTCCTCGTACAGCCTCTTGTGCAGCTACACAAAGACTTACGCCATACCAGAAGGCCAATTGTTGTGTTCAAGATACGGGGGCGTTGTTGGAAGGTACATCAGTGTTCAGATAACTGCCGCAGCCAACGAATTCCTGCAAATCACCGATGTCAGCATATTTGCCTACAAGAAGAGTGCTTAACTCCATGATGCTGAAATTGATATGTCAGTGCATTTCCTCTTAAAATTTGACCATAGATATTACAAACAGTAAAACTTCTATGCATTTTCTCACATTCTATACCTGACAGCAATTTCTTAATCTTGTGGCAATGTTAGGACTGAATAAACAACCTATATGCTATAACTCCTAAGCTGCTGCCCCAGTCCATTCTTTCTTCTTACCTATAGGGGTGGGCTGAGGAAATGTGAGTGAAAGCCTGGTTCTCATATCTAGCAGTGGGTCTTGGGTTCTGTCCTCATTTGGGCATTCCTAATCTACCCTTCTATTAAGTGGGGAGAACAGTCTTTATTCTTTGCAGGTTTAGTGTTGACTTCATAGATGGATGTTTAGGCTCTTGACTAATGCTGTGTTTAATTCACAAGTACTACCAAACAGAGGTATTTAAAGCTCATTGTAACCAGGGCACTGCATTTCATCATAATGTGGAAGCCCATGACCATAATCTTCCACTCTAATCAAGGTACTACTAGAAAGCACAGAAATAACAGACAGCAAATCCTGCAGTCTATTAATTAAGAACAATGAGGGCTGTCAGCATTCACTTGAAACAGCTAACACTAAATGTGCAAATAAAAGCAATGGTACAGCACCAGCACCTATATCACTGGCAGTAATAGCAGTACTATTCTGCCACATGTATATTTCTATTACCAGTAAGAAAGGCATGATTAGAGACGTCTACTAAGATACGGAGACCACCCATTTCCTGTGATGAGGCTGCATCTCACGAAATGGGCAGTTTCTAGTCCTTGATATTGTCTGAGGAAGTGAACTGTGACTAACCCTCACTGCTGATAGAAGAGATTTAAAAGTTAATTCTTGAGCTCTTCTTTCAAAGGTCTGTCCCATTTGATATCTGCTTGCTACAGTTTCTTTATACAGAATCTTCCCTAAATTGTTAGGGGCCTTCATAGGTTTAGAAAGTCGAAAGTGGGAACCAGTAACAACTTCCTTTTTGTAAGAATCGACATTGGGTGTTAAAAATACATTTCTATTGGTCTGGACACTTTTATCTTGAGAAGGTGTTTGGTGGTATTACATGTCTTCTTGGGTAGCCTCACTCCTTCCAACTCAATGGCATGCCTGGACTCATAGGAAGACTGGACATTACACTTGGGCTTTGATAACGCACTGACTCGGTCTAGCCACTCTGCTCATTAAACTTAGATGTGACAATCATTTCCAACTGGATTTCAAAAACATAATCTTTATTCATCGTTATTAAATCTTTTTCATTTAAATTTTCAATAATGATAGCAGCTTTAGTTCTATTCAAATTCTACGAGGATAAGGTTTGGCAACAGAAAATTACTATACGACGACATGGAATCTCTTACACTGTAATATAACAGAAACTTCTAAATGGAACAACGCAAATTCACTGACCAACTTGAAATATTTTGTGTCAGACATACTGCATTTTACAAAGGTTAAAACGTACAGGACATTAACATCAACCAGGTCAGGGTAACAGTAATGTTAAGAATAACTGCTGATTCTCGGAAATTATTCCTTAAATTGAGAGCATCCAGATCTGTCTCAAGCCATTATTCTTTGTCAATTTTAAAATTACAATAATTTTTAAATCATCAGTTTTCTCTTACACAAATGCATTGGCCACTGTATAAGCACTGTAATTTCTTTGTAAACTCATTACTACAATGATGTTTGATATGATATAATGGCTGAAACAATGTCAGCTCATGAATAAATAAATGGAACGGCACAAAAATAGTTTTTTGCTTTCCTTGGATCTTGAGTCTTGAAGATGAGAAAAGATAGTGTATTGGACATGTGTTGTCGTAAAACAAAAGAGAGCATTAGCTATGAGCATGTCATATGAATTACCTGTCATACAAACCTTCAGGATTCTCATTGGAGCTTAAGGACAGTCTTGCAAAGATCTGATTTATATGTTAATTTTCACGCTTAAGTCTTATCAGTAATTTTATTCTTTAATACTTGCTTGTATGGCTGTACTGTCCATTACATTATTATTGTGGTTTCTTTGTAGTACCTAATATCCTGATGACAGCCATGAGTTAACGGCTAAAATAGCTGTCGGGATGAAAATAAAGAAATTAACATTATATATATATATATATATATATATATATATATATATATATAATATATATAATATATATATATATATATATATATATATATATATATATATATATATATATTATATATACATACATATATAATATTTATATATACATACATATATAATATTTATATATACATATATATATATATATATATATATATATATATATATATATATATATATATATATATAATGTAGAATCTACTGGTCAGTTTTACCAGTTACATATGTAATTGTAATAGCCACAATGCCCTCTCAACTTATCGAATTCTTCGCGCTTTTTTTGGATATGCTTGTCACTACAAAGCCGTAAGATCCAAGCACAAGAAATTGGAGTGGCTGTGATGCCCGGTCGCGGGAAACGAATCCACGTCACCATTATCACAAGGAGGTCACGTTGCCGACCTGACCACGAGAAGGATAAAAGTCTATTACCTCTCATTAGAGCTGGAATAGACCCATCCTCACCATCGAAGCCAAGTGGGCAATCGTTTTTATTGCTTTTTAGGGTGAAATATATACGTAGAATCTACTGGTCACTTTTACCAAATACATATGTAATTGTAATAGCCACAATGCCCTCTTAATTTTGTAGTGACAAGCATATCCAAAAAAAAGTGCGAAGAATTCGAGAAGTTAAGAGGGCATTGTGGCTATTACAATCACATAATATATATATATATATATATATATATATATATATATATATATATATATATATATATATATATATGTAACGAGGACAGAATTAACACCTTTTTGAAGGTGTACGTAACGTGCTCCAACGATCTTTATTCATGAAACGGAGGCGTATGAACGTTCGCTCACGGCAACACTTACATCTATTTTTCTCCTCTTTCTCTCTCTCTCTCTCTCTCTCTCTCTCTCTCTCTCTCTCTCTCTCTCACCGTGTATCACCTCTCTCTCTCTCTCTCTGTGTATCGCCTCTCTCTCTCTCTCTCATCGTTTTCCGAAGTTCACCCACCCGAATCGCACTCATTCTCACCAAATCAATTAAATGGACCATTTAAAGAAACGCAATAGTTTCTACAAAAATAGGTTTATTATTCAAATAACCCAACAAGAAAGGAACAAAACAAAGCAAAGATTAAAATGCATAATAAATGAATTATCGAGTTAGATAACTAAACTCTGAACTGTAAAACACTTCTGATTAAAGAAGTCTCACTATGGCTAATAGCCTGAAAATATCCAAACTCACATACTCCCAAATCAATAATTAGTCATGTCAAAACCAGTCTACCACATGTTATTCGAAACAGTCCACACTGTCCACCGACATCTGTCCACAGACATCTGTCGGAAGAATCAAACATGATAGAAAACTCCCAAAAATATATGAAATGCAAAACACAATAATGGAAAGTGTAAAATGCATAGCCAAGATATGGCAAACGTAACATGACAAAATAATAATATAAAAGAGGTATGAATATTCATATTAAATCTCCACACCAGTTCAAAAGTTCATAATGATTAGAAAATCATAGTAAAAATCACAAGTTCAATTTTCTCCCATAAAACAGAGATTTCAAACTCTACCTTATCTGCCGATTTAAGCCTGGATCCTCTCCAAAGCTACGTCTAGACAACTGCAGTTCTATCACGTTAATGAACGATCAAACTCACTTTTAGGGCAGATTTTGGCGTAATCTAGATCAAATTAACGCACGTACTCACGAATATACATAACACTTCGGAGATCACCTGACCGGCAATATTGCTGAGGAATCAAACCATTTGCTGAACACAAAGATTTTACCTCGAGTCTCTCGACCTAGTTCCATCTGACTCCATAAATTCTTTCATCACATCTTAAAGCATTGAAGCTATGAAATGCATATATGTGTCCTTTAAAACTTGTAGCAGCCATATTTTCTGAAATAGAGCTCGGCCACCACATAAGAGCGTCTCGCTCTCCTTAACGGCAAACTAAAACAAAAGCATATGTATAAAACATAATAAAAATAGAGCTATGCTCAATTAGCAATGTCTACTGCACTGCAGCTTTAAGGACTGCTCTCATGACGCACTTCCAAAGTCACTGGGGTTGAGTTCTTCGAGCCTTTACATGTAATCTTACAAACACGAATAAGCTTTACTACCCCACAACAAGAATTATCAGTAAAATAGCTATTAAGACAATTAAAATTGTCGGCATAATATATTCCTGATACTGGAACATCACGGAATCGTCAATGTCTTCCAACGGTGGAACCGTCATTGGCACCTTGGTTGTAGGTACCTCCACTACCAAATGCTCGTTATCGTATGACGATAATTATCTTCTCGGAACTGTTGAATACAGCACGGCTAAGTACGAGAAATTCCGTAGACAGGATTCTGCAGGATGAATCGAACTGCTCGGACCCTCGATGAACGAATGTCGTCGACTTGTTGCTCTGGCACATCATTGTAACTGCATACTCCTTGTAAAAACACAGCAGGAAGAGTACTGGTGGACTCAATGTGGTAATCTCGCAGGAACTGTCTAAAGTCACATTCTGTCGGAGTCTGTCTATGAACTAATGATAATTCACAACCACCCACAGACAAAACTCGCAACTGGAAAATACTACTGTCACACACACACTTCTCTCTAACTAAAGTACAACTCGTCTTATAATCAACTCCCGAACCTTGATACTGATCTCCCAAAATGAACATGGTCTCTACTCTATCCCATGTCACTACTGAGTCTCCCAAAAACACTCGAAAAAGGTCTAATAACCAAAAAGGTTTCACGTTACTGAACCAAACAAAACTACTAATGCAAAAATCAAACACTCACAATGTGAACTAATTCCAAGTTTGTATCTCAGAATAATCACAGTCAACTCACTACTAAGCACAACAACTCTACGGAACTCACTCATAAAAAAAATTCTATCCAAACACTAAAAGGTATCATATCTCGTAAAAGACATGAAAGTTCTACTCCGGTTAGCAAATATTTCGCAACATCTGACTAACTCTCAACAAAATAGCAATTGACGTAATGGCAATCGCTCCCATGATCATAACAATTACAATTACTCACAATACAGCTCCCTTAATTTTAAAAAAAGAAACTGGGAAAAAAAATCCAAACACTCAAATACGATCTCCCAACTCGAAAAAAAGATCAGACTTGTTCGGTCCGATATACTAAGTACCTCCCCCCAAAAAAATCCTAAACAACACACATATTGCGTCAGATGATGAAACACATCATAACACAATAACACACTAACACACGGGTCAAATCTCGTATGAAACTAGCCCATGTCTCAATTCCTAAAATCATCCGAAAACAAATGATTAAGAACTTCAACATCCAAAATGAACAAGAGACAAAAAAAAATAAATATCATATATATATACAAACATCAACCCACTTATCCCTCTAACTATATACAAACGTTCCATTACATCCCAACTTTCTTTAACTTCGAAATATGGGTCAATTTCGTCACTCCAGTGTTTACATCTTTAACTACAAATCTATTCCCTCTTTTGATCTCTACAATCTCAAAAGGTCCGTGGGACTTCGGACTTAACTTATAATTCAGATCATTCCGAACATTCACTTTAACAAACACTCTATCACCCATCGAAAAAGCTACTCCCCTCGATTTCGCGTTACTTTTCTCTACCATTGCACGCGAACTAAGTTCAAGTTCTTTACTGATACGTGCAAATCTTTCTCTCGCTGTATTTATCAACGAAGTGACCGTAACATCACCCTGAACACACTCTGGTAACAAATCAAAAGGTCCTTTCAACTTGTATCCATACAAAGCTTCTGCTGGAGATATCTTAATTGTGTCATTCATCATAGTATTGATACTATATCGCACTTCATCCAAAGATCTGTCCCAATGTGTATCGGAACCTCCCACCGTCATGCGCAAAGCTTCGATTACTTTCCGATTCGCCCTCTCACACAACCCATTTGCTTCAGGTCTATACGGGATTATAGATACTTTCTTTATCCCCAACAAATTAGCAAGACCGTCTAAAGTCTTATTAATAAACTCCCTACCATTGTCTGTGATCAGACATTCTGGAACACCATATCGACAAATTATCCCTTAAAAAAACGCTATAGCAACTTCCTCAGCTGATTTGTATTTCAGTGGGAAAATCTCGACAAAGCGAGTCAACTCATCAACAACTACTAATAAATGTCTATAACCATAAGCGGACTCTGAGAAGTTACCCAGAATATCCATATGCACTCTCTGAAACGGCCTATGTGGTATGGGATATGAACCCAAACGACACGACACTGTCGTCGCTGGCTTATTCGCATTGCAAATAGCGCACTTCTTCACAAAGGCTTCTACTGCGGAAAACATATTTTTCCAAAAGAACTTTGACCTGACGTTTTCATACGTCTTGTCTACACCCAAATGAGGAGAACCAAATTTACAATGTACAATGTCTAGAACTTGTGGTACTAGACTCTCTGGCACGATGATTTGTGTAATCTCACCCATGCTTCGAGTACTTCGCAAGTTATACTTAACTTTTCTCACCAATAAATTATTCTCCAACTCTAGACCAGAAAAAGGCAACTTATACCCTTTCTTCGGTGAAACTCCCTTAAGAAATGCCTTAGCATCTGACAACAATTTATCTTCATCTTGCTTTTGTTCCAGCAAGCCTATGTCCCAAGTGACATTTTCACCCGTAATATAACACACTGCGTTACTCTCACTATCACGAATAACAATCTCTCCCGAGACTGCCGACTCACTATTTCTCCCGAAGTATGCACTGTAGGAACGTGTATGTCCTCTACATGCGATCTCTCAGAACTACTAATATCAGAGACATTAGACACCAAATATTTACTCTCTTCTCCCACACAGGATTCGGTGTGTATTTCCTCATCCTCGACCGGAAAATATCTGCTCAATGCATCTGCAACTACATTATGCTTACCTTCAATGTATTTGAGGTTTGCATCAAAATCTCTCAATGTTAGGAACCAACGTGCTCTCTTGGGCGACAAATTTGGCTTATTAAAAGCTCTAACAACGGTTGATGATCTGTAAAAATCTCAACTTTATTTCCCAACAACAACATCTTAAAATGAACAAGGCTAGAGACGACTGCGAAAGCCTCCTTGTCCACAACTGACATCAGCCTTTCGTTACTACCACGCGTTTTGAACTTTCTGCTATAAAAAGCAATTGGGTGTAATTTCCCCTCAAATTTCTGCATCAAACACGCACCTATACCTTCCTGACTCGCGTCAGTCACTAAGGTGAACGGTTGACTAAAATCTGGAAACTTCAAAACTGGTGGGTTCACCAAAGCGTTCTTAAGCTTCTCAAAAGCTAATTGTTGACTATCACCCCAAACAAACTTAACGTCTTCTCGTAACAAATCTGTCAATGGAGACGCTATTGTAGAAAAATTCCGCACAAAACGGCGAAAGAAACCCGACATACCTAGGAACGAACGAATCTGTTTCCTGGTTTTGGGAACTGGAAAATTCACAATGGCTTTAACTTTCTCATCATTCACTCTAACTCCCTCTTTAGAGATAACATGTCCTAAATAGACAATTTTTCTCTTCAGAAACTCACATTTGGCCAATTTGACCTTTAACCCAGCGAACCGTAATCGCTTGAGGACTTCTTTTAACACCTTTAGATGTTCTTCAATTGTATCTGTGCATATGAGAATGTCATCCATGTACACAAACACCGACTTTCCTAACAAGCCATGAAGTACTGTGTTAACCAGTCTAGTAAATGTTATTGGGGACCCTTGTAATCCAAAAGGCATCCTATTAAACTCGTAATGTCCCTTTGGTACCGAAAATGCTGTATATTTACGGCTACTCTCACAAAGGGGAACTTGTAAAAACCCTTGCATAAGATCTATAGATGAATATATATTCTTGCCACCGATCTCAACAAACAAATCAGGCAAACAAGCTACCGGATATCTATCTGGGCATGTTTTTTCATTCAATTTACGAAAATCTACACAAACTCTGATACTACCGTCTTTCTTAGGAACTGCAAGCAAAGGAAAAAATTAAACGGAGAATTGGACGGTCTGATAATGCCTTCCGACTCCCACTTCTGAACTTCTTTTTCTACTTCTTCCCTGATCTTAAAAGGAATTCGATATGCTGGAATATATATGGGATTTGTACCCTTTTCTAGGCGGATTGAATGTTCTAAAACATCTGTAACTCCTAATTTATCTCCCTTCAAAGCAATGATATCTAGATATTCTTTCAACACTTTCTCTACTTTATCTGAATATTCAGGATAATCAACTTTAGCCAAGTGTTCATGTAGAACCTGACTTCGGAACTGTTGCTCCTCGTTAGGAAACATATTCCCGTCTCCACAAAAACTCACTAATTTATGCTCTTCCTTAAACTCTTCAAAATCAATTACATAAGTACCCTTGTGATATTTTTTACTGAGTCTTGATAGCTAACTAATTCTACTGAAGTCACGCCTGCGACTGAAATTTCATTCACTGACACCGTACTCACAACGTCTTTGAATTTCTCGGTTCCCTCAACAACGCACACTTTGAGAAGGAAAATTTTTCTCTTTCAGCGACACTTTAACTAATGTAGGAACTCATGGGTTGCAATTCAATATCTTCCAACAAAAATCCTTTGAAAGATCTCTGCGGAATATCTTCACTCTCTAATGAATGTGTTACACATGTCTCAGACTGTGTCTTAAGTTTCTCACAAGTTTTTTTTTTTTCCTGTGTATATATGGAACAAAACAACCCGACTCACCTATTGTAATCCCTGAACTCCCGTAAGAATGTTGATGTTATGTCGCATACAAGAAGGGTGTCCTAGCAAAATCATTTCACCTAAGGCTAATCCTTCTATGACCAAAAATGATGATTCTACTATTGTCTTTCCACCGATACAAAGCGTAAGAAATGACGAACCTAAAATATTCAGTTTCCTCGCTTGTACATCACACACTGTCTCACTAGAAGGGACTAATTTGCACTCTGGAAACCTCGAGTGAAAAAGGTCAGCATTTACTAAGTTAACTGAGCTACCAGAATCAATGAAAATAGAAATTTCATTGCCATTAGAGAATCCACGTACAATCGGCCTAGGCTCTAGTGACTCTACGACCTGATTAGTCATTATCCTGTGTCCGTTTTCGAACTTATCTTGTGAAAATTCTGCTGTTCCTTTGTGTATCTAGAACTTGCATCATGTGGAATTCTCCTGTCATATCTAGAAAAACCTCCCCGTGACTTCCCTGAATAATCTCTACTCTTCGTGGCTGGGCAAAATCTCCATCCATGATCTGAAGATTTGCAAACTGAACAATATCTCACTCTGCAATTTGACTTACTATGGCCTATTTTATCACAATTAAAACAACGTATCGTTGTGACTGATCTCTCTGGAATTTTCTTCGATTCTACTCGTGCACATGTCTTCGCTGTTGCATCATTTCCCGAATGCGAGCGACTATCATTATTCTGTGGTTTGGAAACCGCAGCTGACATCTTGCACCTCCTGTACAAAACTACTGTCCAGTGTCGGGCATTTTTGCTAGATTTTTGTTAATCTGTGCAAACAAAAAGGATTCGTCTGTATCCTGATCAATTCTCTTATCAAAACTATCTACAATTACATCTGGGACCGACGTTAAAAGGCAAGCAAAGTGTAACAATCTTTCAAAATTATCTAAGGAGATATTATTCCCAGTTACCCATGGAGAACCTGTTATAGATTTCTTTAACTCAACTACTGCATCAAATAAATTCGCACTGTATGTGACTAGTGAATCATTGCCCTTCTTTATTTTGAGAAACTCTCGCAAATTCGAACTGCACATTCACGTTGAACTCCGCCATAAGTAGCTCGTAGAAATTTCTGCAGTTCATTCCAATTTTGCACCTTCTGAACCCGAAACTGCGTGCTCGTTTCCCAATATCTCCTTTATCTAAATCCAGAAATGATTTAGCCTCTGTTAAAGCTTCAGCGCCATTCGTAATTTTCTTGGAATTCAGATAATTGTTCACTGACTCAATGAAAGTTTCTATATTTTGGGTTGGCTTTCCATCAACTAACCCTTTAAAATTTGTAATTCCCCCACAAATGTTCGTCACTTTATGCACCACAATTGATTGGGATGTGCTTGCTGCATCGTCCGGCATTTTGTGAGTAATCACACGCCCTGAGCGTTACAACATAAAAAGAGAAACCAAAAAGAACACTAGAGAAAGGCACAAGTTACCCCCTCTAAAAGAAGAATAGAAAACGGCGTTCTGCGCAACTTACGAGAATGGGGTACTTACCAATTTTGAAACAGAAAACGAAGTACCTATCTCTCAACTTGCTAACCTGTGACGTCACCTACTCGACGTCACGACTAAGCGAAAAAGGACACCCAGCCGCGATTATTGTTGAATAATCACTTTGCGTAATTAACTCACAATCGCCACTATTCACACTTATTTGGGTATTTTGTTAACCCCAAAATTGCTCTAGAGATCATCCAGATCTATTTCACAACTCCCCACTCCCAGTACTCGAATAGAAACGGAAAAAAAAAAAAGGAAAAGGTTCCCGTATTTCACACGTAATCACGACCTACTCAGTCATTCAACACTGACCCGTCGCCTTAGCTCTTAGGTGAAGTCGCCTATGCCTTGGGCATCAACGTTACCAATTAGTCTATTAGCAATCTCCCTCTTTCGCCATCATTAAAGACATTAAAATCATGCTGCCACCATTTAAAATCAAAAGACACCCGCTGCCGCCATTTCATTCAGACACGGCTGCCACCATTTAATTCTGTAACGAGGACAGAATTAACACCTTTTTGAAGGTGTACGTAACGTGCTCCAACGATCTTTATTCATGAAACGGAGGCGTATGAACGTTCGCTCACGGCAACACTTACATCTATTTTTCTCCTCTTTCTCTCTCTCTCTCTCTCTCTCTCTCTCTCTCTCTCTCTCTCTCTCTCTCTCTCACCGTGTATCACCTCTCTCTCTCTCTCTCTGTGTATCGCCTCTCTCTCTCTCTCTCATCGTTTTCCGAAGTTCACCCACCCGAATCGCACTCATTCTCACCAAATCAATTAAATGGACCATTTAAAGAAACGCAATAGTTTCTACAAAAAATAGGTTTATTATTCAAATAACCCAACAAGAAAGGAACAAAACAAAGCAAAGATTAAAATGCATAATAAATGAATTATCGAGTTAGATAACTAAACTCTGAACTGTAAAACACTTCTGATTAAAGAAGTCTCACTATGGCTAATAGCCTGAAAATATCCAAACTCACACATACTCCCCAAATCAATAATTAGTCATGTCAAAACCAGTCTACCACATGTTATTCGAAACAGTCCACACTGTCCACCGACATCTGTCCACAGACATCTGTCGGAAGAATCAAACATGATAGAAAACTCCCAAAAATATATGAAATGCAAAACACAATAATGGAAAGTGTAAAATGCATAGCCAAGATATGGCAAACGTAACATGACAAAATAATAATATAAAAGAGGTATGAATATTCATATTAAATCTCCCACACCAGTTCAAAAGTTCATAATGATTAGAAAATCATAGTAAAAATCACAAGTTCAATTTTCTCCCATAAAAACAGAGATTTCAAACTCTACCTTATCTGCCGATTTAAGCCTGGATCCTCTCCAAAGCTACGTCTGAACAACTGCAGTTCTATCACGTTAATGAACGATCAAACTCACTTTTAGGGCAGATTTTGGCGTAATCTAGATCAAATTAACGCACGTACTCACGAATATACATAACACTTCGGAGATCACCTGACCGGCAATATTGCTGAGGAATCAAACCATTTGCTGAACACAAAGATTTTACCTCGAGTCTCTCGACCTAGTTCCATCTGACTCCATAAATTCTTTCATCACATCTTAAAGCATTGAAGCTATGAAATGCATATATGTGTCCTTTAAAACTTGTAGCAGCCATATTTTCTGAAATATATATATATATGTATATATACAGTATATAATATATGCACTGTATGTATGTATATATGTATATATATATATATATATATATATATATATATATATATATATATATATATGTGTGTGTGTGTGTGTGTGTGTGTGTGTGTGTGCACCTCTTGTACGACTGAGCTGTCGTTCTTTGTCTAATACCTTTTCACTGTGTACCGCCTATAATCTCTGTAAAAAATAAGTATCAACGGCAAGCGATGCGTGTACCAGAGACGGTCGTGTACACATTAAAAACATTTTCAAACTACGAGCTGGTCCAAATCCAGGTGCCCAGTACACGCCTATGTTCGTTATGTTTTAATGACTAGGTTGCTCATTTATTTACCTCACTGTCTTAATTTTAATCTAGCTACCCCTTTTCTCTATATAGCATGTCCTTACTTTACTTCTTTAATTAGTGCTTTATATTTATAGATGTATATATAAATATATACATACAGTATATAACATGCATATATATATATATATATATATATATATATATATATATATATATATATATATATATATATATATATATATATATAAGTAATTGTAATATCCACAATGGTAAAAAGTGACCAGCATGTTCTACATATAATAATAATAATATATATATATATATATATATATATATATATATATATATATATATATATATATATATATATATATATATATATATATATATATATATATAATATAAATTATATATACATATATATATATTATATATATACATATAAAATGCATATATATAATATAGTATATACATAAATATATACACACAATATATATATACTTATATATTCACAATTTTCATTACCTATCCAATGTTTTCGAGAAGTCACTGAAAAGCTCATTATTCTTTATTGATATACTGCTCAATTACAGGTTTGGACTGAGCGTTCATTTCTGATTGTGACATTTCCCGAGAGAACAAGATTTACTTTGTTTATGGATTTCCTCTGATCATGCACTCGCTCTATCTTTTAAACGCTTGAAGGGTTTTGAAGTTTATCATCGAAGCAAGACTTTGCATGTCGGTACATTTATTCATTTGTCCCTCTTATCTGTATTCTTAAAAAATTCTATATATATATTTAGAGAAGCTTGACAAACAGGGTGGGAGAGGTCCATTAAATAAAAGAAAGGTAGATCTAAGCCGGCTGTCCGCGGTGGGCTAGGTTATGGCAGTTGACATTTTTCTATAGAACTTTACTTGCTGAACAAGAATTTAAAGTAATATTTTGTCGCTCGGCTGTAATTAAGCTGTAAATTACCTTAGAACTGTAGCCAGCAGTAAGGGGGACCGGTTGGGAATCTGGGTCCTGGGTGGGTAAAAACACTTTCGAGAATAGCTCACGGTGAGGGGACCCGTTGGGAATCCGGGGTTCTGGGTGGGAGTAAATAACTTGGGAAAAGGTTTGGGCAATTTATTGTTGTATTTCCAGTTATATATGTCATTTGGAACACGAAAAACAAGCGTAAAAATAAGGGGGAATAAATGGACAGTGCGAGCCGTTAAAAGGCACTTTTCACATACCACTACTACTGCTGATTCCAGGCCATGTCACGCATGCGCGTCTTACAGGGAGCTTTCGGTTCATCAATGCCTCCAACTGAGAGAGTAGTTGGTGGGTTTTTTATTTGTGGCTGTACCCAACCAATCACGTTGCAACGTTACCCCAACATTACGTTTCACCCAGGTGGAGAATTTGGGATACATAAACTCAGTTACATGTATTCCTTTTGCTCAACTGTTTTATAACCGTTTCCTATTCGTTGTAGCTTGTGCCTACAACGTTCTTCCAGTACTTTTTCGTTCACAAATATATTGACGTCTCTTTTGCAACATGATTTTACCATAAATAACTTACAAAATTACTTTACATTTGTCGGCAGACACCTGAAGCATGTATATGGGGTAGGAGGAGAAGGGTCTTGCAGGACGTTTCGCTACCACTTTCTCTCAGTGACGTTAACAGAAACCTTTTTTACATATTTTGTAAGCCCTGTGGTTGGCGCAGCTTTCAATATTACCGCTTGCCAGAGCATACGAGCCTGCCAGATTATTTTAAAAATGCGGATAAAGGCGCAGCAAAGCCCGCTACCCCAAAAAAAACAGAGAAAGCAGAAATACACTTTTAGCACCCCAACTTTATCCTTCCTACCCTGTTCCGGTGCAGTTCACCGGCACAGTTCACTCACTCTTCAACCCAGCATGATGACGGACGTAACCATGGAACCTCCCGCTCCTCTGAGCCTGTAACCAAGTGCAATTTGCCTCTTACCTGTGTCAATTGCTACCTTGAGTTATAAAGGACTACATTGTACCGGGGACAACTATTGTATCTGGTTGCTGGAGAGCTTATGACTGCCTGAAGGACGAAGGCTACGTGCATTAACCGTCAATCACTCCATGAACTTTGTGGACCCAGTAACTGGTGCGCATACAAATACTATTGAGAGGAGGTGGAGGAACTTCGTGAGACGACGCCTAGGTACGGCCGTAGGGGTACAACTTTCGTCGGGTACTTGGCAGTAGCCCATTTTAAAAATCCACTTTGGTGACCCGAAGACGAGGCTCCACTTTTCGTTTGTAAAGGCGGCGGCTGAATTGTACCCTCCACCCCTTTAAGGTAAGGTTCCTAAACTATCTTCTTTATTAGTAGGTAGTTAGGTCACCTGTGTTTTGGTGTTATTAGGTTTTAGTGCTTTTCGTGTAGGAGCGTTATTATTTTTGGGTAACTGTCATTTAACGCCATGTTTCTACATAACAGTCCTACGTCACTTTACCAACTTGTACCTTTTGTGCAGTACCTCTCCTTCCCCTGCTGAACATATGGCTCCCTGGTAGTGGTTACGTAACCCAAGATGGCGGATTTGTTTTACCGTTTACGTTTCTTAGCCCTGATGGCAAGCAACGGTTAGTGTGTAGTTGAGGTAGCCTGTGGCAGTTGACGTTTTTCAGTGTTGCTTTGCTTGCTTTGCATGAGTTTAGGTAATATTTTGCCCGTCGGCTGCAGCTAAACTGTAATTTACCCTTGGGCTGTATGTGCAGTGCAGGGACCCACGGTACCGGTGTGCAGTCTTCAGGGGTCTATTACGCTTTAGTTACAGCCGACCGACAAGATTTTACCTTTGTTTAAATTCTTGTTCAGCAGGTCAAGTTCTATAGAAAACGTCAACTGCCATAGGCTACCTCACCGCGGACAGCGGGCTTAGAATTACCAAAAGAAATATAAAATTGGAATATATATACATATATATAGGCTATATAAATAAATAAATATATATATATATATATATATATATATATATATATATATATATATATATATATATATATATATATATATATATATATATATATATATATATATATATATATATATATATATATATATATATATAGTCAATGGATTGCTTTTGAAATAAGGCCCTTGGTTCGTTTAATGAGCAACCATTTATGATAGATACAATGATAGATTAAGTGTATCTTTAGATGTATCTTAAATAACAAGTAGAAACACCACAATCCTAATGAGGTCAAAAGAATAAACAAGTCAGAAATTATAATAAATATATTATTCACAAATAACAAGACCTTTATATAATGACAATTTTAAAGTAATTTCAAAGTAAATTAAAGTAATTTTAAAGTAAAGATATACTCTTTACCAACATTATGCAAGATACAGGACCTTTATTAATAATTTCAGCTGCCGTTAGTTAACTAGGATATTGCGGACAAGATGATGATCACAAAAGAAATGATGATCAAAGTAATTCATCGACAGCCGACAGTTGGAGAAACCAGCACGGCTACTTCGGCTCAAGAGTTAATGATGAAATATAAAAAAAAACAAATGGCTGGAATAGAAATTTTATAAAAATCAGATATATGTTAAATTATAACTAATGATATTTCCATCCACAAAAATTAATATTACTTCTCCACGATAAACCCTTCACAGCACTAAAATGTTTAACACTTCATTTCACAAAATTTATATATATAATCAATTTAACAAAAATACACTCCACCTGGAACTCACGGTATGCATGGTATGAAAGCACAGGCTAGAATGAGGTATTGGAAAATAACCGGCTCCGTAGTAAACAGAAAATCCCTTAACCAAAACAAAGTATAACTACCAACATAGTATAACTACCAACAAAGTAGTTTGATAATTTGTAGAAGATTATCCCCTTACATATATATTAATATGTATATTACAAAATACATTTAAGAAGGTGAGTGAAAACCGGGACTTGGAACATGTACTGTATATTCGTAGTTTATTCTGCATTTTCAAGTCCAGAGTGTGAACTTGAAAATGCAGAAGAAACTACGAGAGTACTTGTTCAAAGCACCAGTTTTCACTCACCTTCTTACGTCGATTTGTATACAAATATATACAGTATGTATATATATATATATGTATGTGTATAAATGCATGCGTATATATACATATATGTGTGTATGTATAAATATATATATATATATATATATATATATATATATATATATATATATATATATATATATGTATATATATATATACATACATATATATATATATATATATATATATATATATATATATATATATATATATATATATATATATATATATATATATATATATATATATATATATATATGCACACACACATAACACACACAGATATATATATCTATATATATAGGCAATACTTATATATATCCCAATTTTGTCTTTGTTCTTTGTTTTCTTATTCTCAAATAGTCTCATTATTTCAACACATACTCATTAGTGGCCAGCCTTAGGGAGTTGGGAATCTGACTAGTTCTCGTCCACCCACGCCATCTCAATAGTTTTCTTTTACAGAAAGCTACAAATCGTGATGGCGAAAGGCTCTCGCAATGAAACTAAAACCAGTATGCACGGGTGAACTGCAAAAAAGAAAAATCAGTTTCCGATACGACAGCAATATGCAAAAAAGCCGGAGAAAAAGTTCACGTGTGTCTCTAGTCATCGTTAGCTTCGTCTTACAATACATCACACTTTTTTTTCTTTTTTTTTTTTTGCCAAGACGCCCTTGGCTGCATATCTTCACTGTCAGTACCCACCAATCCTTCCACCAAGTTGCACAGAGACATTGCGAACTGGGCACGACACTGCGTGGAGGGTATTTCAGGTTGTTACACTGCGAGGAAGGTATTTCAGTTTATTACACTGAGTGGAAGGCACTTCAGTTTATTACACTTTGTGGAAGGTATCTGAGTCTGTTACACTGCGTGGAAGGCATTTCAGTTTATTACAGTACACTGTGTGGAAGGTATCTGAGTTAGTTACACTGCGAGGAAGGCATTTCAGTTTATTACAGTACACTGTGTGGAAGGTATCTGAGTTTGTTACACTGCGTGGAAGGCATTTCAGTTTATTACAGTACACTGTGTGGAAGGTATCTGAGTTTGTTACACTGCGTTAAAGGTTTTTGAGTTTATCATGTCCTATGGTCACTTTCGCACAGATTCTATTGGCAAATACTTCGAAACAAGTTTATTAGTGAACTTGGACATATTTATATGCATTGGGGAAAAATTTAATGTCTAGTAGACCTACGGTGGTATGTTTACATACACAATTTTAAGTTTCATATATTATATATATATACATATATATATATATATATATATATATATATATATATATATATATATATATATATATATATATATAAGATATAATATATATATATATATAAGAAAATATATTATATATATATATATATATATATATATATATATATATATATATATACAGTGGACCCCCACCTATTAGCATTTCCGGATTCACAGCTTCACCTATTCAATCTGGATTTCTCTGTGTAACATATATACAAATTATTAGCAGAAAATTCACCTATTCACGGTATTTTTCATAGAGAAATATTCCCAAATTACTGTACCATATTTTCATATAATTTTTGCGACCAAATGCACTTTTTGTGATAAAACTATTAAAATATTCAGGTATAAGCATTTTCAGAGGGTTTTTTGGTGTCTTGAACTATCATAATAGGCAGTTATAAGCGTTTTTAGAGGGGTGGCAAGTATTCGCGGATTTTAGCTATTTGCGGGGGTAGTGGTACACATCCCCCCCCTCGAATACTGGGGATCGACTGTATATCATACGGTGTCTATAAGGTCATGGTGCAATTTAAAATACTTGCAGCTTCGTAACTACACATAGAATTAATCTGTAAAATGGATAAGAAAGAAGAATACCTAAATTTTTTATTCATCTTGTTAATTTTGAACATGTCCACCATCATTACTAATACAAAGAGAAATACAATTCTGTACAGTAGCTCTCGGAAAACATTTTCCGTAATACCTTCAATCACATCAATTATCCTTGCCTTCAAGTCTTCTGAACATCGAAGCTTAGGCGAATAAAGAATAATTTTCACGTTCCCATAAAGAGAAATTCAATGGAGTCAAATCTGGTGAACGTGGAGGCCAAAATAGTGGTCCACCTCTTCCAATCCATATGTTAGGGAATTTCTCATTTAGAAACTGCCTTACTTGCAGAGCAAAGTGACAAGGTGTACCATCTTGTTGAAAAAGTTTACTCTCTATAAGTTCTAATTGTTCAAGCTTAGGAATAAAGTAATTTTATATCATTTCTAAATAGTTATCACCATTAACATGCCCTACAAAAAAGAATGGCCCTATGATTCAAGTCTTTCCCAAAGCACACCAGACATTAATTCTGAGAGAATCTCTTTCGTGTTCCACAGATTCACGTGGCCTGTTGATTTTGCCACTAAAATGGAATGGTGCTTCGTCAGAGAACATTAAATTGTTCAAAAATGCGTAATCGGTATTAATTCTTTCATTGAACTGATGACAGAAAGTAAGTCGTGTATGATACTCGTCTTCTAACAACATTTGATGCATTCGGATTCTGAGTGCTTTCATTTTAATTTCTCACGCAGAATAAGAAATTGACTTCTGGGAAGCATGCGTTTTCAAAAATTTATTTATTGCTTTGTTCATTTATTTTTACTTTTTTAATAGGTGATTTCCTCTTCCTGTATTTCCCATTACCTTCTGTTACCTCTTTCTAGTGAACACCATATTCATTGGAAGCTTGAATTTCAAGTCAATGGCCCTTGAGGGCTTGTTCCATATGAACAGGCTTCATCTTCTGAATAATAATAACAATAATACATGTAATATTGCTTCCGCTGTTTTCCATAAAGTCGGTATCTTGCTATTGTATCTTAGTGTTTTAACTCTTTTCTTCTTTCCTGTTTGAAGTATTGTTCTCCATTGTGGTCTTGTGGTGTAGAATCTCACATCAAACTCTTGGATAAAGTTAGGTCATCATTTAAGTTTATTTTGCCAACTCCCAACGTTGACTTTGTGGCGCAAAAGTCAAGTGAGCTCATTATGCTTGTTGCATAAAATGTAATACAACGGCGAACATCCTTTGCACTCTTCTTTGCCTGACCTAGCTGTTTTTGTCAGCAATACTAGGCAGGCCGCTGCTGCTGCTGCTACAAACAGTGTGACGTTTTCAGGCATCAAGTTTAATACTACTCATTTTGCTCGGAGTTTAATTTTGGCTACAACTAAAATGTGGAACAATTTGCCTAGGGCAGTTATGGAGTCTCCTGCTCTCCAGATATTTAAGCGAGAAGCAAATCCATTCCTTCTTTCTGCTGACGCCCTCTGAATTCAGGTGTACCGATTTTATTTCCTGTTCCCTCATACTTAATTATCTATAACCTTGTCCTTTAACTTCTCTCTCTCTCTCTTCAGAATGATTTCCCCTTGGAGCCCTCATGGGTTTAGAAGTCTGCTGACTCTGTCCATAAGGGTTTTCAGCATAAAATTGAAAGAAACAAACAAAAAGTAGTAAATGGTCCTAGGAAGGGAGTTCACACATTTCTTTTGCTTTATGAAACTAACACCGTGAATAGCGAGCAAATTAAAATCACAGAGAACGAAATATCTGCAATAAAAAAGAGATAATTGTACAAAAAGGATTGTCTATAACATGCCTGACCTGACGTTGGTCGCTTTTGTTCATGAAATATGGCTGGCGCAGTGAGGGTAATATTCGCACGACTCAATTCTACTGACAAATACAATTATTTTCATTTGTAGTTTTAAGTTCTCGTTATTACTCAAAATATGAAGGCACAAGGAATGTTATTATATATAGATTTCTTTTCACATTTCCATGTATAAGTGCATAACTTACTTTCAAAATGCAAACATACACGTGCACTCACACACGCAACTATCTACAGTTTTCTAGTTATCTGTCTATCTATGTATATATAATTTATACACTTTGGTTGTTTATATATATATATATATATGTGTGTGTGTGTGCACATATATATACATACATACATATATATATATATATATATATATATATATATATATATATATATATATATATATATATATATCTTTGCTCGAAAGGAAAAGGCCTATATATATATATATATATATATATATATATATATATATATATATATATATATATATATATATATATATATATATATATATATATATCTTTGCTCGAAAGGAAAAGGCCTCTTACTTTATCGTAATCTGAATTCAATGCTTGTAATGATAAGCATATCCAAAAAGGATGGGCTCCAGAAGTCAAGCAGCCCTACACGAACCTCGAAGGTGTCTAATGGTTGATAACTGCAAAATATATTTTTTGTATATAACTACACACATAATTTTTGTAGAAAATATTGTATATACAGTACACTCATACATTATAAATTTCATACACAACTATTAAGTAGACTCTAAAAATATTGTTTTGCAATTACTGCAGAATGTTCATTCCATATTTTCTAAGTTATATCAAAAGCTTTCAAACCGAAAAAGTGGTTCATCCTCTTAATCCCTGGATCAATCACTGCATAGCTCTACTTTCCATCCTCATGGAGCCACAAAATTACAGTCAATCCAAACTGTAAGCCAATATTCACTTGATAATGCCACGGAGTGGCGAAAAAGCTGTCGTGACAAAAAAAAAAAAAAAAAAAAAAAAACAATAAATGGAAGAAGTTTGTGTGTTCTTCACTGCAGGCTGACGCATGAGAGTAGGTAAAAAATTCCGAAGATTTGAAGATTCCTGCAAAAAACTTATTGATCGAATGAGTGCGTCCATACGTAGGTAATTGTCATATTTCTTGCATTGCCTGATTTACTGTGCCGTATTTCATTACAAGTTTACTTGTTTCTAAGTATGATTGCCACACATAACAGTACACAAGAGAATATTTTATCATTGTTGATATTTCATCTCAGCTGTTTCTCTCTCTCCCTCTCTTGTAGCCTACGCACAAAATTGCTTTTATCTTTTGGTTTGAAAGAATAAAAAAAAAACCGTAAAAATATAAATGACACTACTGTAGTATAAAATATAAAATATAAATAAGTAAAAAATGCGCTAAAGTTTCTTCGGAGCAATCGAGTTTTCTGTACATTGCATAATCAAGGTCACTGAAAATAAATCCATCTTTCGGTGTTTCTAGGTATAATGATGTATGAGCCGCGGCACGGTGGTGGCCTGGCCTATATCATTGCCAGATACACGGTTATGGCTAACTTTAACCTTAGAATAAAAACTACTGAGGCTACAGGGCTCCAATTTGGTATGTTTGATGACTGTAGGTGGATGATCGACAAACCAATTTGTAGCCCTCTAGCCTTAGTAGTTTTTAAGATCTGAGGGCGGACAGAAAAAGTGCGGATGGACACACAAAGCTCGCACAATAGTTTTCTTTTCAGAAAACTAAAAAGTGAAGGAGTTTGTGTTACCGAACTTATACTTCGACGTAAATATACCTCGGTTATCGCTCTCTCTCTCTCTTTAATAAAATGTGAATTACTATATCATAAACATAAAAAAACGAAACGACGAAACCAAACAAGCTCTATCATGTCAGGTCTACTCAGTCCTCTCCACTCATACAATATTGCATCCCCAAACCCTCCCAACCACAGTAACTGCTCCCCAGCTCCACACACCTTCCTTTTTCTACCCAGCCTTACTGCCCCTCCCCCCCTATGGCGCCATGGGAACTTCTCGAGGCCTCCTCCACTCCCCAAAAACCCCTTCTTGGTCAGTCCGAGTGTAAGCAGTGTTACCAGCATTTTCTAAAGGCCGCATAGTATTGTCAACCATTGGAGGACAGTTTTTTCAAATTTTGGGGGATTTAGGTTATATATGTTTGGGCCTTCATCCCTGGTCCAGGTGTCGGATAATGTCAAGTTTTGGATGATGGCAATCCGGATAATTGAGGGATTACTATATATTGTATTTTCCTACAATTTCTCTTGTTTTATTATTTTTGCAAAAATGAACTATATTCTGTGGAAGGTTGCTTTGCAAGTTATGGATGTTCCCATTCTAGTTTAAAGCAGAGTGTGCTTCAGGCACGCAAAACTCCGAGAGCAATTCCACTTCTTATTCTGTGATCATTAAGGGAAGTAGCTGACCATGCTTCAAAGTCATGACGGTATTTCAGACAATAGAAAATTATATTTCAAAGACGTTTACTCCTTCAAGCTCTACCAAAAAACATAGAAAAGAAGTAGGCTACTCAGATAAAAATCCATACTTTTCAATTAATATTTGGGTTTGAATAATAAAAAACACCCTTCAGATAGGAAGGGCACTAATTATTGGCCGGTGAAAATATACTTGAAACATTGATCTCCAGGCAGTCAGTACAGTATATTGAGGAGGAGGGAACTACTCATTCGGTTGGGCCCTCTTCTTTGAAACACACTGAATTGCCAGCTCTTCCATGAGAATACTTTGCAGTGACTCTTCAGTCATGATAACCAAGGTAAATTTATCACTGCAATCTTCATTTCCCTCCTGTGGGATTCTTTAATTTTATTACTACCATTATTATTATTCAAAAGATGAACCCTATTCACATGGAGCAAGCCCACAGAGACCACTGACTTGAAATTCAAGCTTCCAAAGAATATGGTGTTCACTGGAAAGAAGAAACAGAAGGTAATTGGAAACACAGAAAGACATCAGTTATTAGAAAAGAAAAAATAAGTTAACAAATTAATAAATTAACTGATTAAATCCAAGTAAACTGTAAAATACAAGGAAAATTGCTTTAGGGTAGTAATGCACTGCACCTTCACTTGAACTTTTGAGGTTACAAGTGCACAACATCCTCAGGGAGACTGTTCTGCAGTCAATAGTTTAGTGAATAAAGGGTCGCTTGAACTAAGAATTCGACAGCAAGGTACATTTACTACACGTTGGTGCTAATGGCTTGTGGGAATGGCTAGATAAAAATAAGCTCTCCAAACATAGCAGAGTCTAAGAGATAGGAATTACTGAGTTTAGAAACGAAATGCAGAGCTTGGCAGTAGTGGTCAAGAAAGTCAGTGACCAGTATGAGAATTAGTGAATATCACAGATTGGAAATATGAAGCAATGGCTTTGATCTAGAGGAGACTCAATAATCATTACAGGTCTTTTCTGTGATTCCCAATTCCTCATTTTAGGAAGTATTTCTTGGTAGGACGAGGTTGAACACTTCCATAATTAAATTGAGTGATCTTACATTTTTCAGTTAGGGTCCATGAACCTTTCCATAGCATGATATTAGTTGGGTACTTTATCTATACGACTAGAATCATTCAGATTTTCATACACCTGTCCACACACAGGTTTATGAAATCTGTTGAAGTAAGTAAGTTTTTGTATATTTTTTAATTATTGACGATAAGTATTTTCCAGAGCTGCCGACACTAGTTGACAGTGTCTCCTCTGCTGTACCAGGAGTACTGTAAAAACTCTCCTAGCTCAAGACAAACTGACTGACGAACTGATGATGATTCTTGGCATCCTCCTCTGTGGCTTTATTCAAGCCATGACCACAGCCACAGCACAAGCAAACTCAACGTACTACTTGCTCCCTGATGAACCAAAGGCCTTCATAGCCAGCAATACCGCCGACATCTTGACAAGTGCCCTGCAACTCAACTCCTCCACTTTCAGTCCCATCCAAGCCAACAACCTACCCCTACTTCGGTGCTCTTCTGAGGCGTGGAGAGTAAAAGCTGTCGGGTTTGCAACCTCAGTTAAGTATCTTCTGCTTCTGTGAACATCCGTGTTCCATCTTCATCTCGAAACAGAATGCTTTTACTTTTTCATTTGTATTACAAGGCTTGAATGACTTAATCATAGACTTTTTTAACCATAGATCAAAAAAATCTTCAAAGCTTTGAACTTTCTTTCTGTGACCCAATGAAATTAGACTTTAGTTATTCACTGTACTGTATATATATTTTACTCCGTCACTGTATACCATAAAATACGTATACAGTAATTGAGTAAGCTTGAAGCTGAATTCTCACACTGATTGTGTTTCTTCCTTAAAGTTTTCTTGTTCATATTCAAGTTGGAATGTTCAAGGATTTTAAGCTCTATTCTTAAGACCAGTGAATACTTGGCTTTAGACTTACTTTTATCTTGTCGTGGCTGTTTTTAATTTCATATTTCAGTACTGTACCAGTCTACTTTTAGAGGCAAAATTGTGACACAACGCATTTTTTCATTTGATGATTTCTATATGTGGTCTAAATCTCAGACCACTGAAAAATTCCTGATTTAGGTTATAGACACACATTGCTAGCTATCTCCATCAATACAGGAGAGCACTGGAACAAAAGCATAGATTCAAGCACCCAATGAATAGGATCAACTGAAGAACAGATGCAATCACAGTTTTGAAATAACGGAGATTACAAATACATCTGACCACCCGACAGTACTGGTACTGTTTTGCATGGCACCACATGACTCTGATGTACATGAGTTCTTTCTGATCAACACGAAACGAATTTTGATAATAATGCTTGGAGGTGATCTCTTGCTTTCAGTGACAATGGGAGCATATAGTGATGTGTTTTTAACCTTCATCAGCTTCCATTTTAGTAGATATAATTATAATCGGAAAGTTTCCAAGGAAAAAAATTGCAAAATTACTTTATTACATCATTCACACAGTAATTACAACTAAACATTCCCAATTTTCGTCTGCTAACAAACTAAGAAAGTTTAAAGACTCTAAAATATATCTATAATGACCATCATTTGCTATGACTTACAGATGGTACTTGTTCTTTGCTCAATCCTGGAAACGCAGTTATTAGTGACGTCGCTATATATCAGCAGGCAGTCTTCCCATCAAATGATTCTCTTGAGGAAGTCGCACGGGGAAAGCCTACAACTGCTACACCACAATATAGTTCGTAAGGATGTTATCCTTTCATCTTGTGTGTCAGTATGATTAATTCCTTATGTTCTCTGACCCAATGGAATCTAGCTGGAGCGTATACAGTATCTGGCACTTCACTGCATGGCAAAACAAGTCTGATAATTTTCTACCTTTGGACTAATAACAGGCTGGTCGGGTGAAGCATGCCACAATAGGATGAAGAAGTGTTATTGTCTTGCTAGTAAAGATATATTTAGAAAGAGGTTCAAAACATTCTCATAGCCAGTTTTCAAAACTGGATGATTTTGCTTATAAAACGAGAATAAATTACAAATAAAAGTGAGTCAAATTTGGTCATACCAGAATTATTTATGCAAAATAATTTAATATGGACTAATCCTGAAACAAGTTTTTTTTATAATAACTATCATTAATAGGTACTTTTAGTTTTAATTCCAATCATTACCTCATATTTAATCATGACAGAATATTACATTTAATACCAAGTTTTCCCAAACATGCAGATAAACACCGACAGAATTCGTAAACCTTGTAAGATTCCCCCTTCAGATGGAGTCCTGGATTGGCAGTTGATGGTGTACTAAGTGACGCTAGTATGTACCACTCGAATTTGGCTCTCAAGCCATGGTGGCAGGTGGATCTTTTGGAGGAGAGGCGGATTTACCAAATCCAGATTTATCCTAGGCAAGATGTATCATACTACATGAGGTTTCACAACGTTGAGGTAGGACATAGTTTTGCGACTGAGTTCTTGCTGAATTTTTTCATTGCGTGATTTTCAGTGTTCCTTTTCCGTCAAGACTGAAGAGTTCTCTTCCTCTTCCTATTTTCCCTAAATCTAATAACCCTTCTTCTTTTAGGAGGCTTTTCAATTCCTTCAAGGTTAAGCACACCTTTCATCTTTCCTTTACTATTTTTTTTTTTTGTACCATTAGTGAAACTCCGCACCAAGTAGCCAACAGTTTGTCTACTTTGGTGAAAAGTCGAAATATGCGATATTTTCTAAGGAAACATTAGGTGATCTAGACCATGGGTGATTTCAAGTTTGCACCGGTTTAGAATTTTTTTTTTTTAACTATTTGGTGCAAAGTTAGCAAAGAAAAAGAGAAAGACAAAAAGGGGCTCTTGTAACTATGAGTTATGCTAATCCTGAGCCAGTCCAAGTTTTAGCTTCTGAGCAGCTTACAGTGCAGTATGCTGCTAGGTACTAGCTTTCTGAGTAGCTTATGCAGAAGTATGTTGCCTCCACTGATAATAGAGTGCACAGAAGAATACCGAGGGTCTACATTAAAGGGGCCAAACAATGTTCGGGCAATGTGTTTGGTTTTGTCGATTTCTTCTTCTTAATTTATTGGCTACTTTCATCAGTAGTTGGAGATACTTCATTCTGTTTCATATTCTTCCGCGTGAATGTATAGCCTAAATGCTGACGATAACAATAAATTTCATACATTTCCTTCCCATGATTATGCACCATTTTGTTTCTAATTTATTCTGTGTCTTGTTCCACAGGGAAGTGTGCACATTAATACCCAGTAAAATTAATATATTTTATACATTTCCTAATTTGTGAAAAAAATTCCTTTATAACTTCAGGTTCGAATTGGGAAAACATACGAAGGGAGTGGGAATTTCTCCTCTTACGGCCTCTTGTGCAACTACACAAAGACTTACACCCTACCGGAAGGCCATCTGTTGTGCTCAAGATACGGGGGCGTTGTTGGAAGGTACATCAGTGTTCAGATAACTGCTGCAGCCAGCGAATACCTACAGATCATCGATGTCAGCGTATTTGCCTACAAGAAGAGTGCTTTAACTCCATGATGCTGAAATTGATATGTCAGTGCATTTCCTTTTGAAATTTGGCCACAGATATTACAAACATTAAAGCTTCTATGCATTTGCTCACATTCTATACCTGACAGCAATTTCTTCATCTTGTGGACTGAATAAACCACATATATGCTAGCACTCCTGAGCTGCTACCCAGTCCATTCTTTCTTCTTACCTATAATGTGATTGAAAACCTGGTTCTCATATCTAGCAGTGGGTCTTGGGTTCTGTCCTCATTTGGGCATTCCTAATCTACCCTTCTATCAGTGGGGAAAACAGTCTTTATTCTTTGCAGGTTTAGTGTTGACTTCATAGATGGATGTTTAGGCTCTTGACTAATGCTGTGTTTAATTCACAACTACTACCAAACAGAAGCATTTAAAGCTCACTGTAACCAGGGCACTACATTTCAAAATAAAGTGGAAGCCCATGACCACAATCTTCCACTCTAATCAAGGTACTACTAGAAAGCACAGAAATAACAGACAGCAAATCCTGCAGTCTATTAATTAAGAACAATGAGGGCTGTCAGCATTCACTTGAAACAGCTAACACTAAATGTGCAAATAAAAGCAATGGTACAGCACCAGCACCTAAATCACTGGCAGTAATAGCAGCACTATTCTGCCACATGTATATTTCTATTACCAGTAAGAAAGGCATGATTAGAGACCTCTACTAAGATATGGAGACCACCCATTTCCTGTGATGAGACTGCATCTCACGAAATGGGCAGTTTCTAGCCCTTGATACTGTCTGAGGAAGTGAACTGTGACGAATCCTCATTGCTGATAGAAGAGATTTAAAAGTTAATTCTTGAGCTCTTCTTTCAAAGGTCTGTTGCATTTGACATCTGCTTGCAAGAGTTTCTTTATATAGAGAACCTTCCCTAAATTGTTAGGGGCCTTCATAGGCTTAGAGTCGAAAGTGGCAACCAGTAACAACTTCCTTTTGTAAGAATCGACATTGAGTGTTAAAAATACATTTCTATGGGTCTGGACACTTTTATTTTGAGGTGTTTGGTGGCATTACATGTCTTCTTGGGTAGCCTCACTCCTTCGAACTCAATGGCATGCCTGGACTCATAGGAAGACTGGACATTACACTTGGGCTTTGATAACGCACTGACTTGGTCTAGCCACTCTGCTCATTAAACTTAGATGTGACAATCATTTCCAACTGGATATCAAAAACATAATCTTTATTCATCGTTATTTAATCTTTTTCATTTAAATTTTCAATAATGATAGCAGCTTTAGTTCTATTCAAATTCTACGAGGATAAGGTTTGGCAACAGAAAATGACTATAAGACGACATGGATTCTCTTAAACTATAATATGACAGAAAATTCTAAATGGAACAACGCAAATTCACAGACCAACTTGAAATATTTTGTGTCAGACATAATGTATTTTACAAGGGTTAAAACGTACAGGACATTAACATCAACCATGCTAAGAATACTTGCAAATTCTCAGAAATTATTCCTTAAAATATTGAGACATCCAGATCTATCTCAAGCCATTATTCTTTGCTAATTTAACATTACATTTTTTCATACTGTCAGTTTTCTCTTGCACAACTGCATCAGCCACTGTATAAGCATTGTAATTTCTTTGTAAACTCATTACTACAATAATGTTTGATATGATATAATGGCTGAAACAATGTCATCTTATGAATAAATAAATGGAACGGCACAACAATAGTTTTTTGCTTTCCTCGGAGCTTGAGCCTTGAAGATGAGAAAGATAGTGTACTGGACATGTGTTGTCGTAAAACAAAAGACAGCATCAGTTTATGAGCATGTCATATGAATTACCCGTCATACAAACCTTCAGGATTCTCATTGGAGCTAAAGGACAGTCTTGCAAAAATCTGATTTATATGTTAATTTTCATCCTTAAGTTTTATCAGTACTTTTAAAATCTTTAATATTTGCTTGTATGGCTATACTGTCCATTACATTATTATTGTGGTTTCTTTGTAGTAACTAATATCCTAACGATAGCCATGAGTCAACGGCTGAAATAGTTGTCAGGATGAGAATAAAGATATTAGCATATATATACAGTATATATATATATATATATATATATATATATATATATATATATATATATATATATATATATATATATATATATATATACACACACATATACACTGTATGTATATAGATTTATATATGTGTATGTATATGTGTGTTTGTGTGTGTGTGTACTTCTTGTATGATTGAGCTGTCATTCTTTGTCTAGTACTTGTTCACTGTGTACCTCCTATAATTATAATCTCTGTAAAAAAAATAAATATAAACGGCACGCGATGCGTGTTCCAGAGACGGCCGTATGCTTATTATAAATATTTCAAACTGCGTCCTGGTCCAAAGTCCAGGTGTACAGCACACGCGTCGCCTGTGTTTGTTATGTTTCCATGATTATATTGCTAATAATTTATTTCCCTTACTGTCTTAATTTTAATTTAGCTATCCCTTCTCTATATAGCGTGTGCTTAATTTACTTCACTTCAATTAGTGCTTGTTTTATTATATATATATATAAACATATGTAGTACATATATATATATATATATATATATATATATATATATATATATATATATATATATATATATGTATATATGTTATATGTCACTAAATAGCGTGACAATATATACTGTATGTTGTACCTCGAAAATGCGTTGAAAGAAAACGAAAGCGCTTGGTACTCCTTCTACTTTTCCTGTGGCCGTGGCTATATTATATATATATATATATATATATATATATATATATATATATATATATATATATATATATATATATATATATGTACATATGTATATACTGTATATTCACAATTTTCATTACCTATCCAATGTCTTCGAGAAGTCGCTCAAACATTCATTATTCTTTTGTTTTCATACCGTTCAATGAAAGGTCTGGACCGAGCGTTCATTTATTCCTCTGCCTAGAAGAATTCCACCCACTTCTGATTTTGTGACGTTTCCCGAAAGAACAACGTTTACTTCACTTATGGATTTCCTCTGAGCATGCACTCGCTCTATCTTTTATCATCTGTTCAACATTCTCAGATCGCTAGGGGGGTGGGGCCAGGACAAGAATACAGCGCTGCCAGATCTATTTATCGTTTTAAATCTCACCCTCGAGGTTAATCCCTTGTTTATGGCTTTGCGTGAGATTTGTCATTGACTGCACTTCGTTTTCTAAAGAAACGACGAGTAAATTTTGGTTGTTCTGAATGATTTTCCTTTCTGCGTGCTTTTTGGAAATAATAATCATAGTTCTTATAATAAGACCATAATGTGTTTAACGCATTAACACCCTTACATTCTGTGTGGGTGGTTCGGCAGGAATGGCTTTTCAAGCCATCTGATTATTGTCCATATTCCAAATTAGCATTTATTTATGGTTACGTGACTATTTTTTCAGTGCCTCGGCAGGTTAAATAAGCTGCCTATCATTTAGGAGAGAAAAATAAATTACCATTAATTACAGGGCCCCCTTGTTGTTTCTTTAATATGAAATATTTTACAATGTTATAAACAGTTTACTCGACCTGGGAGTAAAGATGTTGGCTGTGGGGAGATTTGATCCCTTTGGCTATCCCTTCAAGGGCTGTCAATACTGTCCAGTGACTGGCTGCTTGAGCTGACCACCCTTGTTATTGTTTCAGACTGAGCTGGCCATTTAAATGCCCTCGCTGACCACGTGTCAGGGAAACTGAGGTTTGGCAGCGGCGGCCAAAAATTATGCCATGTCTCTGTTTTTATGAAGACAAATTAGGCTTGTACTGCAAATATGTGAAGCCAAATATGTTTCGATGTTATCTTGAAATGAATAACATTTCTTTTTTAAATTTCACGTGAACAAGCTGTAACGAGGCAAAACGTTTATTCATAACGAGACGTTTTGACATCACCGCTGTACTCTTTTCCTGGCCCCACCCCAGCGATCTTAGAATGTTAAACAGACTATAGGCGCTTGAAAGATTTTGAAGTTTATCATCGAAGTAAGACTTTGCATGTCGGTACATTTATTCGTTAGTCCGTCTTATCCATATGCTTAAAAAAATTATATATACATATATTTATGTATAGAAATAATCAACACACTATCATGCGTGGAATAGAAATAAATTTCTGACTCACATCAGGATCGAACCCAGGTCTTGCAATTGAAAGGCAAGGGCGCCGCCCACTAGGCCATGCAAGTCATAAAAGAAATTGGAACCTGAGGGCAACTGCACCCAAGGAATTACCTGGGCAAGCTAACTGCTGAGTTGGGAAGTTGGGGAAAACACGCTGGTATGCAAGCAGCTAGCTTGCCCAAGTAATTCCTTGGGTGCAGCTGCCCTCAGGCTCCAACTTCTTTTATAACTTGTATGGCCTAGTGGGCAGTGCCCTTGCCTTTCAATTGTAAGATTTCTATCTTATTCACTCAGAGGGGATCATTCGAATGAAATGCTGTCAACTGGGTCATTGCTGGGTCGGGAATTTGGGGAAAACACGCTGGTATGCAAGCAGTTAGCTTGCCCAGGTAATTCCTTGGGTGCAATTTCCCTCAGGTTCCAACTTCTTTTATAACTTGTACGGCCTAGTGGGCAGCACCCTTGCCTTTCAATTGTAAGACCTGGGTTCAATCCTGATGTGAGTCAGAAATTTATACGTATATATACACAAACATATATATATATATATATATATATATATATATATATATATATATATATATATATAAGGAAATACGTCTAATTTAGAATTACCATGTTATAAGGTGTGATGAAAGAAAGATCGCTTCAAGAGTGAACTAGGTCGAGCGCTCAGTTGCAAAATCATTGCATTCAGCAAATAGTTTGGTTACTTCAGCTGTTTGGCTTGATGAACACACAATATTGGCTCTGATTTGGTAGGCAGACGACCGAGCTGGTATGCGAGTGCGTAAGTTCGTGCGTTAGAAAATATGGATTGTGTGTCTAATTCTGCCCAAAAGTAAGTCTGATCGATTATTAGCGAAGCAAGAGCGATATCGTCCAGACGTAGCTTTGAGTGTTACAATCTCTTAGAAACTGGCAGATAAGATGTCGGTGGAATTGCTGTGGTTATAGAAAAGGACACTGCAAACCTTTGCAATGTGGTTATTTCTCATGTGGTTGACTTTCAGACTAGACGTATAATGTCTAAGATGGAGTGTGTGAGAGTTTTGGGTGTAAAGACTTTTCAGTCATAGTAAGACTTTTTTTAGTCAGAGTAAGAATAAATCTTGAGTAGACCATTTTGACTTGATAATTCATTTATTATGCATTTTAATCTTTTCTTTGTTCATTCATTACTTGTTGGGTTTGTTGATAATAAATTTATTTTTGTAGGAAAGATTGCGTTTCCTTAGAATATCCATTTTTTTTTTGAGGATGATGTTCGAGAGAGAGAGAAATCTGTGTGCTGTGAGAGAGAGAGAGATTTGCTGAGAGGGGAAATATGCGAGCGGAGTCCGAGAGGGGGGATCTGTAGGGAGAGTGATAGGGAGAGGGGAGCGATTGAGAGAGCGGATACCACGTTTCTGATGGTAGACTGCAAGGTCCGTTACGTGACACTTCCAAAAAGAAGTGTTTAATCTGTAAGAGAGTATAATATATATATATATATATATATATATATATATATATATATATATATATATATATATATATATATATATATATAAAGAAATTTGACAACTAAGTTGGGAGAGATCCATTGAATAAATGTACAAAGACAGAAATAAGAATATATATATATATATATATATATATATATATATATATATATATATATATATATATATATATATATATATATATATATATATATATATATATATATATATATATATATATATATATATATATATATATATATATATATATATATATATATATATATATATATATATATATATACAGTATATACACATATATTTACCATATATACAGTATACATACATATTTACTATATATATATATATATATATATATATATATATATATATATATATATATATATATATAATAAATATACTGTATATATTATATTCTATATATCTTCTTCTTCTTCTTTTAACGTGCTTTTATTCACATTTTTGTATGGGGTAAGCACGATGCCTTCTTTTGAAGGACTTTTTGATTTGGCTTTGGGGTAGACCTGTGGTCTCGATCGGCTGCCCTGCCTGACATCGCTTAGACCCCGGTACGTATGTTTCATGTATTGTATATATATATATATATATATATATATATATATATATATATATATATATATATATATATATATATATATTCCAATTTTGTCTCTGTTCTTTTAATCACTGGATCTCTCCCAACCTGGCTGTCAATCTTCTTTATATTTTCGTTCTTATTTTATCGAATAGTCTCACTATATAAACATATACTCATCAGTGACCAGCCTGAGGTGAGTGTGGAATCGTGACTATAGCAGGTTCACTGGAGGTAGATTCTTGGGTGAGCCCTAAGCCTACGAGACGCTTGTTTAGCGGCCTCTGATTGGCTGGTACCGGGAGGTAGATGGCTTGCTCAGTTTCTCTTAGTTTCGTCTGTAGCTTAGAAAACTAACAACGTTTATATTTCTTTATTTATCTCACGTTTTGCACAAGAGAAGAAAGTTCTGGTCATACCGCAGGATTCGATATTAATTGTACGGTCATACCGCAGGATTCGATATTAATTGTACAACTAAATCATGACTTCCTGAAATCAATAAGACAAAACACAAAGGGATTACAATGAGTAAAAGTGAAGAGAGAAGTATTCAATTCTTTATACCTGTTTCACTTATCACAGGATTTTGCGATCAAGATAAAATGAAACGTGTTTTCATGCAATCAATTCACCCCTAATACGCTGGTCCTTCCAGACTTTAGGTGCGTGTGATATGGGAGGAGAAAATGAAGAATATGCCTTATTGTGTTGCATCCGTTCTTATCTAAGCTCTTCCTTAGGCGAGTCGGTAGAGTTGCGGCCTTCCACTCGTTAGGCCCGAGTTCGACTCCCCGGCCGGCTAATAAAGAGTTAGAGGAATTTATTTCTGGTGATAGAAATTCATTTCTCGCTATAATGTGGTTCGGATTCCACAATAAGCTGTAGGTTCCATTGCTAAGTAACCAATTGGTTCTTAGCCACGTAAAATAAGTCTAATCCTTCGGGCCAGCCCTAGGAGAGCTGTTAATCAGCTCAGTGGTCTGGTAAAACTAAGGTATACTTAACTTTTTTTGACCCAGTTTGCCGAGAGATGCTGAGAGGACCAACGGCGTCATGCACTCACCATCTCTCGGCACTGCTGCCAAACTGAGCCAATCAGAGGCCGCAAAACAAACGTCTCGTAGGCATAGGCCCACCCAAGTTCTCTGATGGTCACGAGTTCGAATCTCCGACCGGCCAGTGAGGAACAAGAGAAATTTGTTTCTGGTGATAGAAATTCATTTCTCGCTATAATGTGGTTCGGATTCCACAATAAGCTGTAGGTCCCGTTGCTAGGTAACCAATTGGTTCTTAGCCACGTAAAAATAAATCTAATCCTTCGGGCCAGCCCTAGGAGAGCTGTTAATCAGCTCAGTGGTCTGGTTAAACTAAGATATACTTACTTATAGGCCCACCCAAGAATCTACCTTAAGTGAAGCACCTATAGTTCTCGTCCAACCACTTTTTTTTGGAGGGGTGGAGGATCAGCCTACAACTGGCATCCAAAGTTCAAGTATTGACCGTGAGTTCGAAACTGGGATTTTTTTGTCATTATCGAAGGTTTCGACGCCCTATCAGGGCTTGGGAAGTTTCTTCGGCGCAATCGAGTTTTCTGTGCAGCGTATAATGTTGTATGAGCCGCGGTCCATGAAACTTTCAGCCATGGCCCAGTGGTGGTATGTGTTGTTGGCACAGCGGTGCCAGACGCACGATTATGGCTAACTTCAATTTTAAATAAAATAAAAACTACTGAGGCTACAGGGCTGCAATTTGGTATGTTTGATGATGGGAGGGTGGATAATCAACATAACAATTCGCAGCCCTCAGCCTCAACACCTTTTAAGATCTGAGGGCGGACAGAAAAAGTGCGGACGGACAGACAAAGCCATCTCAACAGTTTTCTTTTTACAGAAAACTAAAACTCGTGGTGGTGAAAAGCTCTCGCAACGGAACTCCCAGAAATTCTCATGCGTGCATCAAACCAGTGTGCACCGGTGAACTGCAGAAAAAAATAAATTGATTTCCAACATGACAACAACGTGCAAAATAGCCTTAATAAGTTCCCGTGTGTCTCAAGTCATCATTCGTTTCGCCTTACACTACCCACACTTTGTTTTTCATTAAGCCACGCTGCCCTTGGCTGGACATCTTCACTGTCAGTACCCACCAGACCTTCCACCAAGTTGCACTGCGTCGAAGGTATTTCAGTTTATTACACTGAGTGGAAGGCATTTCAGTTTATGACACAGCGTGGTAGGTTTTTGAGTTTATTACACTGCGTGGAAGGTTTTTGAGTTTATTACACTGCGTGGAGGGTTTTTGAATTTATTACACTGCGTGGAAGGTTTTTGAGTTTATGACACAGCGTGGAAGGTTTTTTGAGTTTAAGTTCTTTGGTCACTTTCGCACTGATTCTATCGGGAAATACTTCGAAAAAAGTTTATTACTGAACCTGAACATATCTGTATGTATTAGGGGAAAAATTAATGTCTATTACACCTACAGTAGTATATTTACATACATAATTTTAAGCTTATAAACACATATATAAAAGTATATATAGCACATGTATATAAGTAAATACATACATACATACATACATACACAAACACACACACATATATATATAGGCTATATATATATATATATATATATATATATATATATATATATATATATATATATATATATATCACATGTAGATACATACACACACACACACACACACACATATATATATATATATATATATATATATATATATATGTATATATATATATATAATATATATATATATAATATATATATATATATATATATATATATATATATATATATATATATATATATATAGCTTCGTAACTGTACACGATAGAATTAATCCGTAAAACGGATAAGAAAGAAGAATGACCTAAATTTTTATTCGTCTTATTAATTTTGAACATGTCCACCACCATGACTAATAGAAAGAGAAATACGATTCTGTACAGTAGTTCTCGGAAAACATTTTCCGTAATACCTTCCTTCAATCACATCAATTATCCTTGCCTTCAAGTCTTCTAAACATCGAAGCTTAGTTGAATAAACAATAATTTTCACATGTTCCCATGAAGAGAAATTCAATGGAGTCAAATCTTTTGAACGTGGAGGCTAAAA
>NC_089794.1:19405102-19410102 GCF_040412425.1 Macrobrachium rosenbergii
AACAAGACCACAGGGACCACTGACTTGAAATTCAAGCTTCCAAAGAATATGGTGTTCACTGGAAAGAAGAAACAGAAGGTAACTAGAAATAAAGAAAGACATTAGTTATTAAAAGAGAATGAAATAAATAAGTTAACAAGTTAAAAAATGAATTGATTAAATGCAAGTAGACTATAAAATACAGGGAAAATTGCTTTAGGGTAGAAATGCACTGCATCTTTGCTCAGGGAGACTGTTCTGCAGTCAACAGTGTAAGAAATAAAGGGTCTCTTGAACTAAGAGGTTCGACAGCGAGGCACATTTACTACACGTTGGAGCTAATGGCTTGTGGGAAAGGCTAGATAAAAATAAGCTTTCCAAACATAGCAGAGTCTAAGAGATAGGAATTAGTGAGTTTAGAAACGAAATGCAGAGCTTGGCAGTAGTGGTCAAGAAAGTCAGTGACCAGTATGAGAATTGGCTTTGATCTAGAGGAGTAGGAGACTCAATAATAATTAAGGGTCTTTTCTGTGATTCCCATTTCTTCATTTTAGGAAGTATTTCTTGGTAGGACGAAGTTGAAGATTTCCATAATTAAATTGAGAGACCTCACATTTTTCAGTTGGGGTCCATAAACCTTTCCATTACATGATATTAGCTGGGTACTTTATCTATACGACTAGAATCATTCAGATTTTCATACGCCTGTCCACACACAGATGTATGAAGTCTGTTGAAGTAATAAGTTTTTATATATTATTTAATTACTGACAATAAGTATTTTTCAGAGCTGCTAACACTAGTTGCCAGTGGCTTCTCTGCTGTACCAGGAGTACTGTAAAAACTCTCCTAGCTCAAGACAAACTGACTGACGAACTGATGATGATTCTTGGCATCCTCCTCTGTGGCTTTATTCAAGCCATTACCACGGCTTCAGCGCAAGCAAACCCAACGTACTACTTGCTCCCGGATGAACCGAAGGACTTCATAGCCAGCAATACCTCTCAGAACTTGACAAGTGCCGTGCACCTCAACTCCTCCACTTTCAGTCCCATCCAAGCCAACAACCTACTCCTACTTCGGTGCTCTTCTGAGGCGTGGAGAGTAAAAGCTGTCGGGTTTGCAACCTCAATTAAGTATCTTCTGCTTCTGTGAACCCCCGTCTTCCATCTTCATCTCGAAACAATGTTTTTACTTTTTCATTTGTGGTACAGGGCTTGAATGACTTAATCATAGACTTGTTTGCCCATTGATCGAAAAAACCTTCAAAGCTCTGAACACACTTTCTGTGACCCAATGGAAGTAGGCTTTACTTATTCACTGTATATATATTATACTCCATCACTCTATACTGTAAAATATGTATACAGTGACTGAGTAAGCTTGAAGCTAAATTCTCACACTGATTATGTTTCTTCCTTAGAGTTTTCTAGTTCATATTCAAGTTGGAATGTTCAAGGATATTAAGCTCTGTTCTTATGACCAGTGAATACTTGTCTTTAGACTTACTTTTATCTTGTCGTGGATGTTTTTAATTTCATATTTCAGTACTGTAGTAATCTACTATTAGAGGCAAAATTGTGACACAATTCATTTTTTCATTTGATGATTTGTAGATGTGGTATAAATCTCAGGCCAGTGAAGTATCATCATGAAAAATTCCTGATTTAGGTTATAGACTCACAATGCTAGCTATCTCCATCATCACAGGAGACCACTGGAACAAAGCACAGATTCAACCACCCAGTGAATAGGAGCAATTGAAGAACATATGCTGAAATGCTGAGTCATTGTCAATTAATTCCAGTTGCAATCACAGTTTTGAAATAATCGAGACTACACATATATCTGATCACCCAATAGTAATGGTAGTTTTGCATAGCACCACATGACTCTTTGATGTACATGAGCTCTTTCTGATCAACACGAAATGAATTTTAATAAAAATGCTTAGAGGTGATCTCTTGTTTTCAGTGACAATGGGAGTATAAAGTTATATGTGTTTAACCTTCATCAGTTTCCATTTTAGTAGATATAATCATAATCATAAAGTTTTCAAGGACAAAAATTGCAAAATTATTTTCTTGTATCATTCGCACAGTAATTACAACTAAACATTCCCAATTTTCGTCTGCTAACAAATTAACAAAGTTAAAGACTCAAGAATGTTGCTCTTCTAAATATCTATAATGACCATCATTTGTTATGACTTACAGATGGTACTTGTTCCTTCTTCAAACCTGGGAGAGCAACTAGTGACGTCGCTATATATGAGCAGGCAGTCTTCCCACCAGATGATTCTCTTGAGGAAGTCGCACGGGGAAAGCCTGCAACTGCTACACCACAATATACTTCGTAAGGATGTTACCCTTTCATCTTGTGTGTCAGTATGATTAATTCCTTTTGTTCTCTGACCCAATGGAATCTAGCTGGAGCTTATACAGTATCTGGCACTTCACTGCATGGCAAAACACGTCTGATACTTTGCTGCCTTTGGACTAATAACAGGCTGGTCGGGTGAAGCATTCCACAAATTAGCTCGAAGGATGAAGAGGTGTTATTGTCTTGCTAGTAAAGATATACTTAGAAAGAGGTTCAAAACCATCTCACAGCCAGCTTTCAAAACTGGATGATTTTCCTTATAAAACGAAGATAAATTACAAATAAGCGAGTTTTTAAAGTTGGTCACACCAGAATTATTTATGCAAAATAGTTTAGTATGGACTAATTCTGAAACTCAAGTTTTTTTTGTAATAACCAACATTATTAATATTAATAAAGTATTTTTTGTTTTAATTTCATTCCATTACCTCACATTTAATCATGATAGAATATTACATTTAACACCAAGTTTTCCTAAACATGCAGATATACAGCGACAGAATTCGTTGACATTGTAAGATTCCCCCCTTCAGATATGCTCCTGGACGGGCAGTTGATGGTGTCCGAAGTGAAGTTAGTATGTATTACTCAACTTTGGCTCTCAGACCATGGTGGCAGGTGGATCTTTTGGAGGAGAGGCGGATTTACCAAATCCAGATCTGTCCTAGGCAACACCCATCATACTACACGAGGTTTCACGACGTTGAGGTAGGATGTAGCTTTGCCACTGAGTTCTTGCTGGAATTTTCATTGCGTGATTTTCACTAAATCAAAAGCAGTGTTCCTTTTCCGTCAAGGTCGAAGAGTTCTCTTCCTCCTCCTTTTTTCTCTGAATCTAATAACCATTCTTCTTTTAGGAGTGTTTTCAATTCCTTCAAAGTTAAACCCACCTTTCATCTTTCCTTTAATATTTTTTGTACCATTAGTGAAAATCTGCATAAGTAGCCAACAGTTTGTTTATTTTGGTGAAAAGTCGAAATATGTGATATTTTTTAAGGAAATATCAGGTGATCTTGACCATGGGTGATTTCAAGTTTGCACCGGTATAGAATTTTTTTTTAACTATTTGGTGCAATGTTTAGCAAAAAAAAAAAAAAAAAAAAAAAAAAAAAAAAGGCTCCTATAACTATGAATTCAGCTAATCCTGGGCCAGTCCAAGTTTTAACTTCTGAGCAGCTTACAGTGCAGTATGCTGCTAGGTACTAGCTTTTTGAGTAGATTATACAGTAGTATGTTGCCTCCACTGATAATAGAGTGCACAGAGGAATACCGAGGGTCTACATTAAAGGGGCCAAACAATGTTCGGGCAATGTGTTTGGTTTTGTCGATTTCTTCTTCCTAGTTTATCCGTTACTTTCATCAGTAGTTGGAGATACTTCATTCTGTTTCATATTCTTCCGCATGAATGTATAAATACTGATGATAACAATAAATTTCATACATTTCCTTCCCATGATTATGCACCATCTTCTTTCTAATTTATTCTGTGTCTTGTTCCGTATGGAAGTGTGCACATTGATATCCAGTAAAAGTAATATATTTCATAAGTTTCCTAATCTGTGAAAAAAAATTCCTTTATAACTTCAGGTTCGAATTGGGAAAACATACGAAGGGAGTGGAAATCTCTCCTCTTACAGCCTCTTGTGCAACTACGCAAAGACTTACACCCTACCGGAAGGCCAACTGTTGTGCTCAAGATACGGGGGCGTTGTTGGAAGGTACATCAGCGTTCAGATAACTGCTGCAGCCAGAGAATATCTATATATCCTCGATGTCAGCGTATTTGCCTACAAGGAGAGTGCTTTAACTCCATGATGCTGAAATTGATAAGTCAGTGCATTTCCTTTTAAAATTTAACGACAGATATTACAAACAGTAAAACTTCTATGCATTTTCTCACATTCTATACCTGACAGCAATTCCTTCATTTTGTGGCAATGTTAGGACTGAATAAACAACCTATATGCTATCACTCCTAAGCTGCTGCCCAGTCCATTCTTTCCTCTTACCTATAAGGGTTGGGCGAGAAAATATGAGTGAAAGCCTGGTTCTCGTATCTAGCAGTGGGTCTTGGGTTCTGTCTTCATTTGGGCATTCCTAATCTACCCTTCTCTTAGTGGGGAAAACGGTCTTTATTCTTTGCAGGTTTAGTGTTGACTTCACAGATGGTTGTTTAAGCTCTTGACTATTGCCGTGTTTAATTCACAAGTACTACCAAACAGAGGTATTTAAAGCTCATTGTAACCAGGGCACTAGGCTACATTTCATCATAATTTGGAAGCCCATGACCACAATCTTCCACTCTAATCTGGGTACTGCTAGAAGGCACAAGTATAACTGACAGCAAACCCTGTATATATTTAAGAACAATGAGGGCTGTCAGCATTCACTTGAACAGCTAACACTAAATGTGCAAATAAAAGCAATGGTACAGCACCAGCACCTATATCACTGGCAGTAATAGAAGCACTATTCTGTCGCAAGTATTTTTATTACCAGCAAGAAAGAGACCTCTACTAAGATATGGAGACCACCCATTTCCTGTGATGAGGCTGCTTCTCACGGAGTGGCCAGTTTCTGGTCCTTGATACTGCCTGAGGAACTGCGACTAATCCTCATTGCTGATAGAGAAATTTAAA
>NC_089794.1:19415102-19502602 GCF_040412425.1 Macrobrachium rosenbergii
TAATGAGGCATCCTTAGACCAACAATCTGTCATGCAACGAAGAGTTTGTGATCCTGAATTTCTGGCAGAGGAAGTTCAGAACACCTATGTAATTGCAGAAGAATTATGTTATCCTTTGAATTTTATCGATAGCTGCCTCCAAAGTGCCCAAAAAAACATTTTATACTCATGAAAGGTCAAGTAATTATGACACTGAAAATATTTTAGTTTTGCCATACCGTTGTGAATTTTTATCGATCGTACGTAGCCTGAAATGTCTGAAAATAAATGTTTTTAGAAATACTTCGTCTATCAGGAATTCGCTGTTTTGTAATAAAACAGAAATGCCAACAGGAGGGGTGTACGAAATTAACTGCTCAACTTCTAATTTTACCTTATACTGGACAATCTGGCAAAGAACTAAGTAAGAGAGTCACACAGCATAAATATAATGTACGGGTTGCAACCAGCTCAAGCGCCACTTTTTGTCACGTAAGAGACTTTGAACACCCAAAAGACTGGAATTCAGCTAGAGTTATTTTTAAGAGTTCTTCATTGCATGACAAATTGCTGGTCGAATGATGCCACATTAGTTCTTTTAGTTACGTGAATTTCAGAGATGGTCTTTTCTAGATGGACGAATTGTTGAAAAGCTTTATTCTTAAGGATGCAAGAGTAAAACAGCTGTTAGATTTTTTACAAATAGATAGTTTTGTACTGGCGTTTGTAGTAATTACATATTTCCACTAAGTATGTTTTTGTTTTGAAGAATGTTGTTTACATACTTAAAAATACCTTGTCGACATATTTTATGGTTCTCTGTAACCCCATATTGCTTTCTCGTATGTTGTTTTCTTAAGACTGTTTAGTACCCTGAAGATGACTTTGGAATAAAAGTTGAAAGTCTTGGTACACTTCCTTTTATCTTCACGTGAGGACTTACTGTGTGTGTGTGTGTGTATATATATGTAGATATATATATATATATATATATATATATATATATATATATATATATATATATATATATATATATATTACAGCAAAATTATGAAACCAGGGATTTCACGAAATCTCTGAAATTTTCGGGTAATTCTTGAAATCACCAATTCACTTAGGAACATTTGATCCGCGAAACAGTGATTCATCTACACTGTTTCGCTGTGTTTAGTACTAGCCCCTCGAGGATCAAATGTGATCAAATACACTTAGGGACATTTGATCCCTGAGGGGCTAGTACCAAAAAAGGCAAAACACGCTTGATCCCTGAGGGGCTAGTACTAAACAAGGAGAAACACGTTTGATCTCTGAGGGACTAGTACTAAACACGTCAAAACAGTGTAGATGAAGCATTTTTTTTTCGCCCTGTTTAGTACTAGCCCCTCTGCGATCAAATGTCCCTAAGTGATTTGGTAATTTCACGAATTCCCTGAAAATTTCAGGGATTTCTTGAAATCCCTGGTTTCACAGTCGTACTGTAACATATATATGACGTTAGGTTAGGTTAGGTGAAGTAATGTCCTTGTTATGTTTGAAAAATATTGATTATGACCAAAAAAAATTGCCTCGAGATGCGAAAACATCCTGTAACAGCGTAATAAAAATAACAAGAATAATAGTAACAGAGATGGTCTTTGTAGCTCATTTGTTACCAATCTTGCTTTACCAGCATAAGACCCAAGATTGATCCGGCTAGGGGAGATGAATTGGGCATATCTTCTGTAAAATCCACTGTACCTTTGATACCTAAGAACTGAATTAGAAGATGAACTGGGCATATCTTCTGTAAAATCCACGGTACCTTTGATACCAAAGAACTGAAATTAGGCGTCTCGTGTAGCTGGGTGCAGTTACGGAGTCTAAGGGCATGGGATAGCAACTTTGTCCTAGGAAGACTTGCTAGAACAGGAGGGTTAACATCCTCAGCAGCCATTCCTTCAAAGGGGAAAGTATGTATAATAATTAAAAAGATAGTATTAACAATTAGCTGTATAATATGTTCCTGAACATCTAATAGTATCAACTGATCTACAGAAAGAAGGCTCTGAGTCCAGCTCCTCTCCTAGATCAAGAGACGATGATGACAAGCCTCTTGCTATGCGGTTTGATATCAGCGGTGATAGGAGCCTCTCCTGACAGAAACGTGACGAATTGCTTGCTCACCTCTGAAATGAAGCTGCTGCTGCCCAGCAAAACTACTGAAGTCTTGACAAGCATCCTGTGGCCTGATTTTTCACAAAACACCTCAGTCCTAGCCGACATTCCAAACCACTTGAGATGCTCCTTTGAGGCAAACAATGCTGGTGCCACTGCTTTTACTTTCAGAGGTAAGCTTCTTTACCTCCAAGAGGTTGATTTTAGTTTGGTTTATCCAGGTTTTTGTCTTTTTGTTTAGTAGGCTGTTGGCAGTATTACGTAAGATTTATGCATGGAGATTCAGATCTGTGTATTTCACTTGATCATCATCATCATCATCACCTCCAATTACAAGTGATGCAGGGGGCATCTGTACAATAGCGCCATTCATATCTTTCTTGTGATATGCCCTCTACAAAACTCTATTCATCTCCTCTTTCTGTGGTGCCACACGATCAGGTTTCCTGGCATTTTTCAGCATCATATCCCCACAATTGTACCAGTGAACCAACAACTTTGTGCCAGTGAACCAACAACTTTTTGGAAAAATTGAAGTTGTAAATGCTAACTTTTTAGTGATAGTACCTGAACAAGTGTAGATGATTTCAATTAGGACCATAAATAAATTGGCTGCTTAGTGTAAGACTGAGAAGCAAGATGCCAGAAAGTGTCAGAAATATCTTGCTTGAAGGAACCCTGTGCAGAGCAAAGCCATGAAGCTTTTATTTTGCATAGGTACATTGATTGCAATCAATTCTTCCTTACAGATGGCACTTGCTCCTTAACGAGTACAGGGGAGATACAGAAGTGTCGTTTTCCCACTGGATGATTTTTTTGAGGAAGTGGCCAGGGGAAAGACCACGAATCCCTCTACAGCATATAGTACTACACTGTATGTTTCGAATGTCTTAAAGACATGTTAACTAGAGCAGTGGGGCTGATACATTAACTAATGATAAGACCTTGACGAATATGTTAACTAAGCAGATAAGGATTTGATCAGCATGTTACCTAAACACATACGCTCTTAACTAGCACGTAAATTAGAAGAGGTTAGATCTTGACTAACACATACACTAAAGATATAAGATATTGGCTAACACATTAAAAGCAATAAGATCTGGGCTGCCATGTAGAGACACAATATAGAATGGCTTGTAAACTAAAAAGACAAGATAATGACTGACATAACTATAAATGAGGTCTCGGCTGACATGTAAACTAAGGAGATAAGCTCTCGACTGACGTGCAGACTAAAGGAATATGTTCTTGACTGACATGTAAACTAAAGGAACATGATCTTGATTGAAATGTAGATTAAAAGAATATGATCTTGACTGAAATGTAAACTAAAGGAATATGATCTTGACAGACATGTACTCTAAAGGAATATGATCTTGACTGACATGTAAACTAAAGGAATATGATTTTGACGGACATATAGGCTAAACTAAAGGAATATAATCTTGACTGACACGTAAACTAAAAGAACATGATCTCGACTGAAATGTAAACTAAAAAAACATGATCTTGACTGAAATGTAAAATAAAGGTATATGATCTTGACTGAAATGTAAATTAAAGGAATATGAATTTGAATAACAAGTAAAATAAAGGAATTCACTGTGGATTTACATTTCATTAAAATGATCGCAAATGGAAGTCTTGCCAGTTTCAGTAACTAACACAGGAGTCAAATTTTAAAATTAGCGTAAAGCCTTTGAAAGAGGAGTAGGAAGATGGTGGCCGAAAATTTGCTGCTAGAACAAATATCATAATCTAAGGTTTCACATACATCTCAAAATATCATGTTTATTTTTGCCCCATTAAAATGCAATTAGTTCATAAATACCAACCACAAATTTACTTAAAATAATGCCAGGTTTCTTTTTTTTTCGGAAGCAACCCTGCTTCAAAGCAGTTGAGGGCGCAGCTTACATCTCTGCTCTTCTTGTCAAACCCTGGTGGCAAGTTGATTCCGGAGAGGAGAGGCTGATCTACCAAAGCCAGATCTTTCCACGGCAGGCTGTTGGGACCTACCAGAGGTTCCACGACGTTGAGGAAGACTTAGATGTGGGTCTTCAATCAAGGAAGAAATCTCTGTTGGTGACGGAGCAATATAATCTTATTTTTCGCACGAGACTATTTTTTCTGCTTTGAGAACTACAAATTAAAAATTTCCGAGAGTTTGGAGGTTGTCCTCATTTTTGTCAACTCACTTTCCTGAACATTTGCAATACAGCACAGCTATTCAGATTGAAAATTACCACAAACTCAGTATTTTAGCATGAAAGTCATTTTTCCATTCACCATCAAAACATCGCTGAAAGTCTTCTCAGTGAAAACCTAAAAACTGATGCGTTTTTTCTTTAGCTTTTGCTGTGCAGCAGCTGGCATAGATAGTATTAGACTATACATCATTTGACAACTAATTTATCGTAAGTTTACATGGGTTAAAACAAATACATAGGCCTATATCTCATGCACCTTATTTTTGGTAAAATATTTATTCACAGGGAAGCGCATAAATTCAATTTTTTGGACAATCTCAGTAAGTCATTTTGACCTTTTATTTTTGTTCTTTGCTTCTTTCAACATACACCACTGAATGGCAATCATTCAGCTTTAAATTAACACCAAAATCAGTACCCGAGCATTAAAACTAACAGTACCTGAATAACTCAAAGAAAAATTTGTTAAATTCAAACCCAGTTGGTATGAAATGGGTGCTCTGTGGGCATAGTGTTGCAAACAAAAATAATAATATACATATACATACATATATTATTTCCGAGGGAGAGGGAATTGTATATTAAACGACATTTGTAGCTCAATGTTTATGTATAAAAATCACGGTGATGTGATAAAAATTCATTCATTCATATATATATATATATATATATATATATATATATATATATATATATATATATATATATATATATATATATATATATATATATATATATATATACATATACTGTATATAATATATACAATTGTCATCGTGAATTAGCTTCTCTCTCTCTCTAATATATATATATATATATATATATATATATATATATATATATATATATATATATATATATATATATATATATATATATATATATTTATGTATATATGTGTATATACATATATATAGGTTATATGTGTATATATATATATATATATATATATATATGTGTGTGTGTGTGTGTGTGTGTGTGTGTGTGTGTGTGTGTGTGTGTGTATCTTGTAGGTAACAGTATAACTACACAGTTCCTATCATACACTAACCTGTACTTCATACTTAACATTCAATATAAGAGATATACCTACAAATGCTTCACATCTAAAATAGTGGCATATGGAGAAATAATCAAAATATAGTAGCTGATAAGTACATTAGACCACTAAGTTCTGATCAATTAAGCTGAGGTGTTACTTAGCATATGTATATACATACATACACACATACATACATATACACACACACATATATATATATATATAATATATATATATATATATATATATATATATATATATATATATATATATATACACACATACATATATATATATATATATATATATATATATATATATATATATATATATATATATATATATATATATATATATATATATATATATGTATATAGGCTAGTTCACGATGACAATTATCCCTCAATATTTTCTTAACCATTCTGATCCTTTCTTTGTCCGAAAGGCACTCAAGCAATATGCACAACGCCACATGGACGTTTATGATTATTCCCGCTTGCAGATTTCGCATGGCATGGCATTTTGCGAAATAAAAGTGTAACCACGTCCTTTACAGTATTATAATCTTATTCATAATTCACAAGACTCGAGATTCCTATGGAACCAGCCAATTGGTTACGAACTTGACATAATTGAGAATAACCAGTCGTGAGAAAAAAGAAAGAGTCTACACAGAGAATGGAATGGAACTGAAGTATATACAGCTGCACTAAAGCACGCAAAAAACAGTTGACGTTGATATCTGAATGTGTGCAACCAATAAAAGTGAAAATATCTCTTCAACTGCAGGTTCGAGTGGGCACGACCTTCATTAGCAACGGAAGTTTCTGCTCCTACAGTCACTTGTGCTCTTGCACAAAGATATTTGCACTTGGGTGTGGGATATCTTTTGTGTTCGAGATACAACGGCGTCATCGGGAGGTACATCAGCATCCGGATAATATCTGCGGCAGCCGAATACCTACAACTCAGTGAAGTGAATGTATTTGCCAGCAAGAATTAAACCTCTATGATTCATGTCTGGCACACCAATTTTTGTTGCAATTGTTCATTTTTAAAAGTGATCTCAAAGTAGATCGGGTGGTTGATACTTACTGGATTGTTTTATTTTAATAGACAGTACTCTAGTTAGACTGCTCACTGCTGATATTGCTCAAATTACTTTGGTACAGTAACAGGACTTGAACTGGGGAACATGTCAAATGATAGGATTTCTTCAGTAGATCACAGAATCTACTAGTAGGCTCTGTCACTCGCAATTACCTTGAAAGAAAGCATTTAATTTCTATGTATTTGTGTTTAATATAAATCAGAGAAGTCTACTGATACTGAACACTGATGTCAAGAGTATTAATACACCCAATTTATTTGGACCTGATATTATCAGACAAGACTTCAAGGTTACCAGAGAGTATTTTGTAATATTCTGAACTAAAGAAATGTTCACTGAAGCACTGATAGTTCACTTGGCAACTGGTGCAGTTATAGCACCAAAGCCATATAAAATAGGAATCTTATCTACTCACTGGCCTTTCCAAAGAAGCACTAGTGAAACATTCGTATAGCAATCACTGACCCTATAAGTAAGATAAATCACAGACATTTATGAGTTCAGCTTCTTACTGTACATCAAAATTCTAAGGATAGTACTTTTCATAGCATTTAATGCAAAGAACCAAATTTTTAATGATAAACCTTTGGAATTTATGACTCATTCAAATGTTAGCTTCATTTTGGCTGTGGTGTTCAAGATCATTGGGTGGGTTGGTTCCACACAATCTGTTTCAACTGGAAAAGATGAGTTTCTTTTATGATGAAAAACTGTGGCACCGGGCTAAGCGTATTGATGAAATTGTAACCAACTCCTTGTTTGATGGTAGTCATGGAGAAAGTAATCCAGACTGTCACTGTATAAAGTTGGGTGGATGACCTTTTACAGAGAAGGAAATGTTAGTATAATTGTTAGGCTCCAAATCTTAACTGAGAAAGCAGAGATTACTGGATCTTGCAACAATACTGAAAGAGGAAAAATTAAACAGAAGGCATTATGCCAAAGAGAATAAGCAAGTGAAAGGTCCATGTGCACTGAGAAGCATGTCTAGTGATGAATAAATAATTGTACATGGATCAATGCTACTGAGAAGCATGTCCACCTTCAAACCAGTAAACACGATGTAGAATCATGCTATACCTGCCTTTGTGATCTGCGTTCGTTTCTTGTTTTTTGTATTTAAGCAATAAACTGAAACTTACACTCAGTGTGTTTTCTTAGACATCCTGTGCTGTTTCAAGTACTTCGTTATCATAATCTGAATGACAAAGATATACATCATTTCATATTCATCAATGACTTCTGAGGTCAATGAAAAAAGATAGTGGGGGAGAGGAGGTTGCGTCCGATTTTCTTTGGATGATCATATTATATTTAATGAGAATGACTATCAACAACGTCCTTTCATCAAGAGGCAGATCAGAAAGTGCAAGGGTTCAACTTGAAAGAATTCCAGGGAAAACAGTCGTCTCAAAGCCAATGAGCTACACAACCCGAGAGATTTCTGGGAAATGAGACTGAATTGTATTACAGCAAACAGTTGTGCTTACACGACATAAGAGAGTTATAGATAGAACAAAACTGAAAATTATCACGGTACTCAATAGTGTCTGAAAAACTTGAGAGAATTCTGAATAAAGCTGGGGTTTGCATTATCCCAAAAACAAGGCTGTGTTCACAGAACTTCAAAGAATTATGTATAGATCACAGTATCACAGATCAGAGAAATCGACATTCAACTTGAGAGTGTTTAATACTATAGCAAAATGCAGCTGTTCCCATACAACTTCAGGGAATTAAGCATAGGCCAGTATTCAACATGAACACAAATCACAGCTATGCCAACATAACTCGAATATTATCAAAGAACATAGCTGTGCCCACATAACCTAAAATTCTGGATGAGGCAGTATTCAACATTATTACAGAACACAGCTATGCCTAAACAACTTGAGACAATTTTGATCAAAGCAGTAATCAACATATAACAAAATACAGACGTGCCCACAGAATTTAAAATTCTGGACAGAGCAGTATTCAGCACAATCACACAACACAGATGTGCCCAAAATGCTGAGAGTGTACTGTTAAGAGCATTATCACAGAACACAGTTGTGAACATAAAACTTGAGAGAATTCTGGTTAGAGCAGCAATCAGTATAATTAGAACACTCAACTGTGTCCATACAACTTGTAAGAATTCTAATAATAATAATAATTGTAAGCAGACAAATACAAACCACACAGTCAATGCTGGCTTCCATCAGAATTGGGTACTAAATCAAACTGACTATCTGCCATTTTTGCTGGCAATATATTTGTCTTCTGAACAGCGTTTTGGGTGACTGAACCAACTCGCTTCCTCTGAATGACATCAAACCAAATTTGGACATCATGTCATGTCAATTTGATGAGAGTTCCATGAAATTAATCATTCCTAAATTTTATGAAACTGAAGAACTGACAAGCTGCTCACCAGAAAGGAACATGAGAGTGAAAAACACACCAAAAGCTCAAAACATATCTACAGTTACATTTGAGTTTGTCAAAATAAGAGAATCTGGCAACCTGTACAAAGATGATTCATGTTGTATATCTTGAAAAGAAAAAATTCCTGACAAACTACTAATTTTTTTTCAGTGCTATCGTATTTCCATAAGGAATGTAGATTGTTTTTATGAATATACATCTTTTTGTTATTATTTCTTCCTCATCAATAAAGCACTGACCTGGAAGCTCCAGAAATAGAATGCCACAAACATGGTAGATTCCCTTGTTGGATGGAGTACCTAACTGCAGCTATGTTATGTTCGTACTAATCTGATCAGCCTGAACGGGCAACCACCAGTAAACAGCAAAAACTGAAGGCTTGTGAGCTACTGTCCCCATCTGGCAGAGTAGGGCCACATAACTAGGAATCGAATCACTAAAAAACCATTGGTTAAGAACCCATAAATGGCCTCAGGAACCTGGTGCGAGTGCCAGCTGCTCATGAAGAATGTGGCAAGTCTGTACAAGGAGGGGGTCAAAGTGATTTGGCTCTTAGGAAGCAGGAGGCCACGACTTTACCCCTTGATAGATTATATATTAGCCTCTAACCTGGCTTGTGTTGAGTTGACATTGGCCTTGTGTTTGCAAACCTTAGGGTCCATGAGATCAGATGGCAAATCCAACCCCCTCCGCTCCTATTAATTTATAGCAGATATGCTCAATGGTTTAATTCAGTTGCAATACGAAAACATCAATTTCCCAAACCGTTACGGAAATCTTGGTCAAAATGCTTCTGCTCTGGGTTCAGCGAGTTACTGACTGATCGGCCAGGTTAAACTGGGTTCACAACCGCAATTTGACTTCAAAACACCTAACAGGGTGTCAAAGTTGAATGGCAAGAAGACAACAGAAACAGTGATAATGAGAACAAAATACAGATCACTTGCAACAGAACTAATCAGATTTATGTGAAAACAGAATTCACAGAGGTATCACGAGAAAATTGTCTGGTGTCCCCTTTTTCTAGGATAAATGCACAGCAGAACGAAAGAGCAGAAAGACTGTTGACACATGTTAAACAACATCCCACATGTGTCAATGCAGTGTCATCATGAGTTGCACCAAACAGTACACATAAACAAGGAGGAGAAGAGATATCTTTATGACATAGAAATGTAAGTAAGGAGAATGGGAAATTTTAAAACATCAAATGATCCTACCTCTGATGCTGACAATGTTCCAAGATTTTGCATAGAATAAAGAAACCTTAGGGTGCGTCCATGCTACAGTAGTACAATGTCAGGAACATGCATCAGAGACTAATGGCATCAGTGGCCATAGGTGAAGAATGAACCTCGGGTAAATGGTGGATAATCATATGAAGCAGTGGCCAGGACTAACAATAAGTTGCAGACTTTCTTTCAAACTGTTTGTGACTCGTGTATAATAAGTTGCCGGCATCCGTCTATGGAAGAATTTTAATGCAGCGTAGATGCAACCTTCAACTCTACAAGAAAACTTGTTGTGATTTACTACATTTCCATAGTAATGATACACACACACATAAACTCACACAGACACATAAAGTATATATATATATATATATATATATATATATATATATATATATATATATATATATATATATATATATAATATATATAATATATATATGTATGTAGGCTATGTGAGTATATATATATATATATATATATATATATATATATATATATATATATATATATATATATATATATCATAACTGACAATATATACGTGAAAAACAAGTTAAACAAATCTTGCCCAATGGGTTTCCTGATTTTCTACGCCCCAAGAAGATTGCTCCCAAATGACCCATTCACTAATTGCGAGACAAAAAAAATAATAATAATAACAGCGATGTACAAACGAAAAGCGAGGAATGCCGACAAAAAAAAGGGGGGGGGTGGCAACTATACTCCAGACACCCCTGATTTCATTCGCACGCGTTTGACAAAAAAAAAAAAAAAATTGACAAAACAAAGTTGACATAAAAATAATGGCAACTTTCGCGGTAGTTTTATAATGTTCGTGATATATTAGCAAAAATTATTGTTTTTGATTTCATTTGTCTTCGCGAAAACAAAGGGAAAAGTTTCTGCGTCTATTTCTACTTCTGTGGCGTAAACTGATGAAGAATAATGTTTTATTTTTCTTGTTTCCAATAACAGCAATGCTTCGTTGAAAAGAAGAGCATTCTGTATGCCACTGAGCTTATACTGCGCCCTCTCAACTTGGCGCTCCAGTTTCTTCGATTCGGCAGAATTGGAATTGGAACTGGAACTGGAATAGAGAGTTTAGGCCAAAGGCCAAACACTGGGACCAATGAAGTCATTCAGCGCTGAAACGGAAACTGACAGTCATGCAGCGCTGAAAGATAAGATGGCTGGAAAGGTGTAACGGGAGGAAAATCTCGTTGTTGCACTGTGAAGCAATTGTTAGAGAAGGTGGAAAGTCAGACGGAAGAAAGAGAATATGAACGGAGGTACAGTAACAGGAGTGAAAGTGGTTGCAGCTAGGGGCCCAAGGGACACTGCAAAGAACCTTAAGTAATGCCTACAGTGCACCGCATGAGGTGCACTGACAGCACTACCCCGCTAGGGACTCTAGGGAGCCCTGGAATATACATCCTTCCAATCCTCACCCAGACCTTAACGGCAGTGGGGGACTAAGTTGATCCCATATAAATCATAAAAATTGCAGCAGGTAAATTATAAATCATACGGATTCAGCAGGTAATTTATCAATCATAAAGTTCCATCGGGGAAATCGTATTTCATAAAGCTTCAGCGGGGAAATTATAAATCATAAAATTTCAGCAGGTAAATTATAAATTATAAAGTTTCAGCAGGTAAATTATAAATCCTAAAGTCCCAGCAGGTAAATCATAAATCCTAAAGTCCCAGCAGGTAAATCATAAATCATAAAGTCCCAGCAGGTAAATTACAAATCATAAAGTTTCCTTCCGCACGAACAAGAGGTAAAAATCGGATTTATTCGCCTCTCTGATAAACGCGTCGTCGAAACTTACACCACAACTTGCTACAGGCCTTAGGGGACCGATGCTAGTGGCAAAGGGTAACAGTGAGGCCCGTGAGAGACAACAGAGGGTAAACCAAATCTCTCTTGGCCTTCTGTTGTCTGTCACGGCTTTTGCTTAAGCAAATAACGGCCGAACGGCGCGGTTCCCGGAAATCCCAGAAGGTTTCCGTCGATCTGTCTGTCCGACTGTGCGTAGCTTTGTAATTATTATTTTTTTTCCCCTTTTTCGTTCGCTCGACAACCGTCACTGGCGTTACGTAATGCTGCTGCTGCACTAGGAGGTTTGGTTTAAGATTTTGAGATACTGTATATGTATGTACATTACATATATATATATATATATATATATATATATATATATATATATATATATATATATATATATATATATATATATATATATATATATATATATATATATATATATATATACAAGGTCTAGAAAATACAAGGTCTTCTCACGCGCAGGATTAACTCGGGTAAAGAGATGGGAGTTAAGAAACGTGACGTCACGCGGTCTACTTGCTTTCTCCTCTGCCCAAGCTCTCTACAAATGGGAAAACTTTTCTCCTGTTTCCTCGTTGACTCTTTTTAATATTAAGTTTTATGATTCATCCTTTTAGGAAAATAAAGCACATGTTGAACATATTCATTTCTATACGTATATTCATCCAAACAATTACAACTGGAATTTAAAAACGAAAAACATTTTTTCACTATAATATACAACTCACACTCAAATACACATATACGAGTACATGTATACATAAGGTTAACAATTATATATACAATTATGTGACCAACTTTTTCGTTATGTTTACAATGATAACAAATGAATATCTTTTCCATCGATTTTAAATGGTCCAAAAATTCGGGTCGATGTTTCATTAGCTTCTCATTTGTTGTACTTATAGTGCCGATCCTTGTGCCATCTCCTTCGGTTCTTTAGATCCTAGAAAGTCATACTCAGGGGAAACTTACGGGCTACAAAACCACCCACATGTTGCATGCCTCCCTCTTCGGTTTTGTCTTCATTGTCATCCTGCAATTCCTCCATTGGCAAACGAAACAATATTGCCGATAAGCTTAACGCTTTCTGAAGAGATGTTTCTTCAGCCTCGTAAGAAGAGCTTTTTGTAGTTATCAAGTTAGAAAATGAGACCTCAGTCATATTATCGCTAATACAGCCAAAAAAAGTGTTCCAGTCCATCTCGATTCAACCTATGAGTCAAGATGTATGATATTACAAAATTTCACCTAACATCCCTGGCAAGTTCGGTAGAGATTTGCAAGATATCACAAGGCCTTTTTGGAAAGGATAAAATCCTTTTCCTCCCAAACTTTTCATTGTTCTGGACAGGTGTATCATCTCTTGCAATGTTTTGTTTTGGTTTCTAAGATTAGCCCGTAAGCATTCCGTGAAGACTTTCTATCGAAAGGCACTCCAGAACTGAATGAATCAAACCACTTATCAACAAGGCAAATGAACTGGATTGCGCTCCCCCAGTGCCTATCCACAATCAGACCTTTTTCTCCGAAGTGTTTGAGATTTTTGTGAGTGGCAGAGTGGCTGTAACGATAATTTCACTGTCGTACCCTCCATACCTGTAACACTTAAATGTTTTTCAAATAGTTTTCGAGTTATCATTAGATCACCCTTACTTTTCTTAATTAGTTCCCTGACTCAATGTGAGCAGTCCTACAGTCCGATAACCTAGATCCATGGTCTAAGAAAGTGAAGTGTTTCTGATGAATTTTATCAAGTGAGGAGCATCGGCAAATACATGTATTTCCCTGCAATAATCCGCAGGATTAACAATGTTGGATTAGTTACGCCATTGCCTATTGAATTCATAACCTTATATTTGTTGCCCCAAGTCATTAATCATACCAATTATAGGAAATCCAGCTCTCGCTATCTTAATGATGAATTCAAATAGGAGAATTATAGTTATATCGGTGTCGAAATTATAATGAATAAGTTATTTCCAAGGTCTGATCTTTACACATTGCACTTCTGATCTAGGTTCATATGAAGCCTCTGTGCCTTTATCATAACTCCATCTTTTTGCGACACTACACTTGTCGTCCGAAGGAAATCTATAAAGAATTAGATCCCTATTTTTTCGCATTTTCAAAGTTCCCGTTTACTGCACAAGAGTTGGCTCATGTTGCTTAAACTGTTTCAATTGCAGTAAGAAAGGGAAAAATATAAGGCCACTATTACAGACAATATCAATACCAAATATGTGGAAGCAAGGCCTACACTGCTTGTTTGTAAACAACTGATCAGTCAGAGATCATCAAGGACCGTGAGTAGACCGCGTGACGTCACAACCTCTACCTGCGCATTAAATCCCAATTTTTGGTCAGCCGTGAGAAGACCTTGTATTCTCTAGACCTTGATGTGTATATATATATATGTGTGTGTGTGTGTGTGCGTGTGTCTGTAGAATATAAATAATATATATATAGATATGTATATATTTAATATATATACGGTATAGGCTATATATATATACAAGGTCTAGAGAATACAAGGTCTTCTCACGGCTGACCAAAAATTGGGATTTAATGCGCAGGTAGAGGTTGTGACGTCACGCGGTCTACTCACGGTCCTTGATGATCTCTGAGTGATCAGTTGTTTACAAACAAGCAGTGTAGGCCTTGCTTCCACATATTTGGTATTGATATTGTCCGTAATAGTGGCCTTATATTTTTCCCTTTCTTACTGCAATTGAAACAGTTTAAGCAACATGAGCCAACTCTTGTGCAGTAAACGGGAACTTTGAAAATGCGAAACAATAGGGATCTAATTCTTCATAGATTTCCTTCAGATGACAAGTGTAGTGTCGCAAAAAGATGGAGTTATGATAAAGGCACAGAGGCTTCATATGAACCTAGATCAGAAGTGCAATGTGTAAAGATCAGACCTTGGAAATAACTTATTCATTATAATTTCGACACCGATATAACTATAATTCTCCTATTTGAATTCATCATTAAGATAGCGAGAGCTGGATTTCCTATAATTGGTATGGTTAATGACTTGGGGCAACAAATATAAGGTTATGGAATTCAATAGGCAATGGCGTAACTAATCCAACATTGTTAATCCTGCGGATTATTGCAGGGAAATACATGTATTTGCCGATGCTCCTCACTTGATAAAATTCATCAGAAACACTTCACTTTCTTAGACCATGGATCTAGGTTATCGGACTGTCGGACTGCTCACATTGAGTCAGGGAACTAATTAAGAAAAGTAAGGGTGATCTAATGATAACTCGAAAACTATTTGAAAAACATTTAAGTGTTACAGGTATGGAGGGTACGACAGTGAAATTATCGTTACAGTCACTCTGCCACTCACAAAAATCTCAAACACTTCGGAGAAAAAGGTCTCATTGTGGATAGGCACTGGGGGAGCGCAATCCAGTTCATTTGCCTTGTTGATAAGTGGTTTGATTCATTCAGTTCTGGAGTGCCTTTCGATAGAAAGTCTTCACGGAATGCTTACGGGCTAATCTTAGAAACCAAAACAAAACATTGCAAGAGATGATACACCTGTCCAGAACAATGAAAAGTTTGGGAGGAAAAGGATTTTATCCTTTCCAAAAGGCCTTGTGATATCTTGCAAATCTCTACCGAACTTGCCAGGGATGTTAGGTGAAATTTTGTAATATCATACATCTTGACTCATAGGTTGAATCGAGATGGACTGGAACACTTTTTTGGCTGTATTAGCGATAATATGACTGAGGTCTCATTTTCTAACTTGATAACTAAAAAAAGCTCTTCTTACGAGGCTGAAGAAACATCTCTTCAGAAAGCGTTAAGCTTATCGGCAATATTGTTTCGTTTGCCAATGGAGGAATTGCAGGATGACAATGAAGACAAAACCGAAGAGGGAGGCATGCAACATGTGGGTGGTTTTGTAGCCCGTAAGTTTCCCCGAGTATGACTTTCTAGGATCTAAAGAACCGAAGGAGATGGCACAAGGATCGGCACTATAAGTACAACAAATGAGAAGCTAATGAAACATCGACCCGAATTTTTGGACCATTTAAAATCGATGGAAAAGATATTCATTTGTTATCATTGTAAACATAACGAAAAAGTTGGTCACATAATTGTATATATAATTGTTAACCTTATGTATACATGTACTCGTATATGTGTATTTGAGTGTGAGTTGTATATTATAGTGAAAAATGTTTTTTCGTTTTTAAATTCCAGTTGTAATTGTTTGGATGAATATACGTATAGAAATGAATATGTTCAACATGTGCTTTATTTTCCTAAAAGGATGAATCATAAAACTTAATATTAAAAAGAGTCAACGAGGAAACAGGAGAAAAGTTTTCCCATTTGTAGAGAGCTTGGGCAGAGGAGAAAGCAAGTAGACCGCGTGACGTCACGTTTCTTAACCCCCATCTCTTTACCCGAGTTAATCCTGCGCGTGAGAAGACCTTGTATTCTCTAGACCTTGTATACACATAACATACTGCGCTCATGCGCCGCATACGTGCACACGCACCTGAAAAAGAAACACGTACGCAAACACCCACAACCACACCACACGCTCACCAGGAGGCACTCCGAGCGCTTGCGCGCGAGCTGACATTTAAAACTGGAAGCTGACTAAGACCAGTTTCACGGCTCGTGCTCAAGACGGGCTCGGGACCCCCAGAGATGGGGTTTCCCCTCCTTCGACATATAACACGCCCTTCAGAGGCCTGGGAGCTCAGTCTCGTCGGTAGCTTCCTTCTGGAGAACTGCACCACCGTCTGGTCTCTGGTTTAGGCCTGTACAGGTAATGTGGCTTCTTACGTGACGCTGTTTGTGACTTGCAGCAGGATTTTGAGAGAGAGAGAGAGAGAGAGAGAGAGAGAGAGAGAGAGAGAGAGAGAGAGAGAGAGAAAAAAATGCTTTTTTCTAATTCATATACATATATATTATATGCATATACATATATATATGTATATATATATGTATGTATATATATACATATATATATGTATATGTATATATATATATATATGTATGTATATATATATATATATATATATATATATATATATATATATATATATATATATAAATATATATATCTATACATATACATGTGTCCGTGTGTGTGTGCATGTACACGCCAGTTAATATCTGTTGAAACAGAGAAAGGGTCAAAGGCTTGGGGAGAATAGAAGCAAAATAACCCCATCTGCATCATCCACACCGATCAGTAATGTGACTCACCCACTCACTCCCGCAGGAGCGAGACCATGTCCAAGAAGGAATCCCGCCGCCGGGTGAGTCTGGCCTGCCCGACTCTCCCCCTCCCCCTCCTCCTGCTGGTGGTGGTGGTGCTGATACCGGCAACTTGCGTCGCCAAACCGAAATTACCTCTGGAGAAGGTCTCGGACACCACCAAGCTCCCAGTAGACGCAGGAGGTGCAGGTAAGTGGTTTCTCGATCAGTGAAACAACGCTAAATCTGGTCCGTACTTGGATGGGTGACCTTACTGCTTTGTTGTGCATGGCAGTGAGTTTCAGTGAGGCCCAACTACTATACAACCGCAAAACAAGTGGGGCTATATTTTACGTATATACAGTATGTATGTATATATATATATATATATATATATATATATATATATATATATATATATATATACGTGTGTATTATATATACACATGTAAGTATGTATGTATGTATATATATATATATATATATATATATATATATATATATATATATATGTATATGTGTATACATATATATAAATACATAATATACAGGGCAAATTCCCTCCCTTCAGTAAATGACACGAAGAGAGAAGAGAAGAGTGTTATATTTCTACATTTCTATATTTCCGTATTTCGCATCTAACGTCTCTGAATCATTTAAACAACAATGGAGAGAGAGATTAATGCAGGGCGTTTCCTACCAACAGGCAATTATTACGATAAATAAGATTCGTTACTCCCCCGCTAAGCCAACAGGAAAAGGAGAGTTTATTTTTTCTCTCAATAAAAACAGCTTCAAGTATCTCGCCTAAGATACGACAATCACTTCCGTGAAAAAAATTGCGATATAGGCCTAAGTAAAAGAGCATGGCAGATTTTTTGACGTACCGTACACTTTGCATATTTTACCGATCACTGGTGTTCGATATATTATTCCGAAATGTCTCTAAGTTAGGCTTTTCCCAGGTGAAATGGAATGAAATATTAAAATTTAGGCCAAAGGCCAAGAGCTGGGACCTATGAGGTCATTCTCACAGGAAACTGAGAGTAAAAAGACTTTAAAGGTGTTGCTGGAAGAAAAACTCGCGGTTGCACTATGACACAACTGTTAGCAGAGGGTGGAAAATAAGACGGGAGAAAGAAAATATGAACGGAGGTACATTAAAACGAAAGGGGTTGCAGCTAGGGGCCTAAGGGACGCTGCAACGAACCTCAAGTAATGCCTGCAGCGCACAGCGTGAGGCGCACTGAAGGTCCTACCTCCCACACCCCCACTACGGGATTATTCCAGTGAAAACCGCGAATCTGACTCACTTAATGAATGATTTCAAACTCCCGTTGCTCAGTAGAGAAAATCTGGTGGGGAAAAATATGTGAAGGACATTTTCACCTTTTGCTGACTATCTATTTACTACGTTCGTTTTTTCCGTTATCATAACATCTCTCTTGAAGTTCAGTGACGCCAGATAGGCCTAACCGACGAAACAAGCAATCAGAGAAGGATGGACTAGGAAAGCAAGTTGCTTTCAAATTAATTACCTAATCAGTGTGTGTGTGTGTGTGTGTGTGTGTGTGTGTGTGTGTGTGTGTGTGTGGATGGAGTGGGCTAAAGTTGTGGAAGTTTTCTGCACAGGGATACATGCATCATAATATATATAGGCTATATATATATATATATATATATATATATATATATATATATATATATATAAAGATATAAATATATATATATATATATGTATATATATATATATATATATATATATATATATATATATATATAGGCTATATATATATATATATATATATATAGGCTATATATACATATATATATATATATATATATATATATATATATATATATATATATATATATATAAAGTCACAATAATACTTTACTATCGAATTCATTAAACCTGGGTTATACTATATATATATATATATATATATATATATATATATATATATATATATATATATATATATATATATATATATATATATATATATATATATATATATATATATATATATAAGTTACAATAATACATTACTATCAATTCACTTAACCCAGGTTTGTACTGTAAATATACATATATATATATATATATATATATATATATATATATATATATATATATATAATTATATATATATATATATATATATATAATTATATATATATATATATATATATATATATATATATATATATATATATATATATATATATAGCCTATAGTTACAAAAAATCTTTTAATATCGAACTCCCTAAACCTTGTGAACTATAACATATATATATATATATATATATATATATATATATATATATATATATATATATATATATATATACAAAAATCTTTTAAAGTGGAATTCACTCGACCCCGGGAATTATAACAGGTAAGTGCATCTGCACCAGTCAGGATTCCAATTTGGGCCTTTGGCCTAGAAACGAAGACAGGCAGTAGACATAGCCATTCGGTCGTCAAGGCGGGGCAAGTGCACTTACATCTAATTGTGGAACTCGAGAAACATGCTATGCACCATTTCTTAGAACTTGAGTAATTAATCAATGAATTTTAAATCCTAGGGACATCGCTATCTATTGCGACATGACCTTAAATTGTTTTCAGTACCACAGACAATTCTATTCAAATTATGCCTATGTAGCAATTTAACAAAAAAGAATATTAGTTTCGAGTTATGCTTGAAAAATGGGCGGTATGTCATTTTATTTTTTTGGACCCCATTCCCCTTGCATGCGCTAAAATGCGTTTGATCACTTTCCACTGGTATAAAATTGCCAATAAATCGATTTTAATGTCCCTCGCGTTGTTTTACAGTGAAGTAAGGTAATGAGAAAATCCCCCCCCCTCTCCCTACCAATTTTTTGTCATTTAAAAACTTCAGAAATTTTCAAATATATTGTTACACACAATTAATGCAATCAATAAATTTTAATATTAATAAACATGGCATGAAGTATGTTAGTAATAACCATGACAAAAGTGGTGAATATAATGGTGATTAATTCACACAAATTTCCAAAAATAAAAAAATCAAGTTAATAACCATTAAATGAATGCAGTATGCTAATAGTAATGCCAACAAACATGTAAATAATGATGAATGGTGATGATACTGATGATTGATCCAAAAAAATTTAAATATTTAAAAACTTCCTAAAAACTATAAACTACACAGTTAATAAGCATCAAGAAACATGTATGTTATCAATAATCCTAAGAAATTGTGAATAATGATTAATGATGCAGATAATGATGATTAATGCATCAAAAAAACTCACTAATGGATGAAAAGGCATGAAATGATGGATAATGGCATAAAAACAGTTCTGCTGTACTCACCAAATTCTGAGAAGTTCTTGTCTTGTTTATTATTTTTGTAGAGCAGTCAGTTATACTAATCCATACAGAGGCAGGGGCCTTCAACAAAGAGTGGAGGGAGACTGGCAATGTTGATAAGCCTACAACAAATTATGTTTTCGTGGTATGATTACAGAAAGTTAAGGGCATGGCATGGTCTGCTCTAAGTCCATGGTGGCACAGAACCAGTCGTTGCCAGGGTTTTTGACTGACCTCATGAACTAGAGGACACAGATGACACAGACCCAGTCGTCGTCACAGTGTTTGGCAGACTGCATGGCACTGGAGGCCACACAGACCCAGTTGTCACAGTGTTTGGTAGCCTGCATGAATAGTAGTCTGCATGACACCTGAGGACACAGATGACACAGATCCAGTATTTGCCACAGTGTTTGACAGATTGCACGGAACTGTAGGCCACAGACAACACAGACCCAATCATCGACACAGTGTTTGGCAGTCTGCATGGCACTGGAAGCCACAGATGGCACAGACATTACACAGACCCAGTCATCGTCACAGTGTTTGGCAGTCTGCAAGGCACTGGAGGTCACAGATAACACAGACATTGCACAAACCCAGTCGTCATCACAGTGTATGGCAGCTGCATGGCATTGGAGGACACATATTTTTTCAATATGCACCTTTGGCTCTGGTTCAATGTGAGAGACAGCTATTGCAGCCTGTCTCCAATAAACAAGAGCTTTTCTGAGACACTCACAGGTGTTGCTGGCATCCTTCTTCACAGGGCAAACAGCAACAATATAATGGTGCCTGAAAATCTTTTTGTAACATTTTAACTTTAACGCGGTGATATTAGGCTGCCTAACAGCCATCCAATCAAGGTATTTTTTGTCCAATGCCCTCAGACTGTGTGAGACTCCAAATGCTGCCAGATTAGGGTGTGTTCCTAGTACAGTCCATGCTATTTTCCTGGTGTTGGGGTTAATGGCCAGCAGATCCTATATTGCTTTTCCTCCCTCAGATAGTTCTATCATAGCAACTTGAGCCCTCATAGCAGTTATTGCACGAAGGGAGAGGAAGGCAGCCTTGCAAATTGTTATTTCCTTGCCCCTGAAACTCATGTCCACTTCTAGGTTTTTTTACCCCTATATTGCTTTCTCTTGATGGGTTTCCTATGGATATTTCTTTGGAGGTAAGCTGTCTTCATGTTAATAGTCCCTCACAGACCAGCATGCCTTGGAGATAACATGAGTCAAGTTATCGCTGACTCGAAAAACATTTGGTCTTGACAAGGCTGCACCAGGGCAGACCAAGGTTTTTTGCCTTTTAGCAACATCAGTGGTCTATGTTTCTGATCTAATAACCATTTTTTCTTTCTTTTTCCTGTTGTATACAGTGTTCAGCCTCATCAATGGATGGTTTCACCAGTTTAGAACCACTGCTGGTGCTAGCACTGCACTGGATTCAAATCTGATAAAGGTGACACATTTGCCCACACATATGGGGGTGCTATCTTACTTTAGTACCTGTCCTTGATATTGTAATTTTTTTGCTTAGCTCTTGAGTTTCCTTAGTACATTTAATATAAAAATGACAGTAAAATCAATTGCAAATTTACTATTTCTGAGATATTTACTGATAAGTATTGTCACCCACCTGGACTTTTTCAAATGAGTGGGGTTCCTGACTGAATTCTTTTGTCCCAGTATAATGAGGGTAAGGATGGCAAATGTATTTGGAACGTCTTTCGTTAATTCCATCTGAAAATGTACGTGTGAACAATGCTGAAACCTGACTTGTTTCGTTCTAAGTGGGATTTTGGAATTCAAGCACTGACTGAAAAAACCATTTCCAGTTCTTGGTAATGGTTTCTTTTGTAAAGACAGGTAATGACTCTTGTTTCTTGGATGACTTTGATTCATTTTTTTAAAGTGCGTTTTGAATGATTATGACATTTCAGTAACCAATGTGTAGTTTACGAATACTGTACTGGAATCCCTTAAATCCTACAACTGTATAGGACCTCAGTGGGAAACCACGGATTTTGGGTTGGAGGATGTATAAAATGCGTGAAATGACAAGGATGTATTCGAACATCCCCCTAATAGCCTACTTCTGAAAGTTATGATTCTGATTAAGGTAAGGTTTATTAAATGTTTGGTAAATTTTTCCCTTAAGTTATAATCATATTCTGGAATTTAAAATATTTTATGTTTTAGTGTGTAACAAATTGGTAGGCTAGGCCTAATTTTATAGATACTGAACACATTTCATATCCCACAATTAAAGGGTTACAACGGTAGGGCAGGACTGAGCGGGGGGAAAACACAAGAGCGAATTACAAAGATGTATTGTTACACCTTCATGATACCTCTGCAAATTCTGACTGTGATTGAGAAAACTTTTATTGAAGGTTTTCAAAGTGACATTAAGCACTAGCTAAGGGAAAGATTAAGCACAAGCTAAGCAAGGACCTGGCGACCTAGGGTATGTTTGTGGGGGGGCGGGGCAGGAGAGACCCCAGGTTAGGTTATGATAGGTGTTTTCAGGCTAGATCACATTCCCAACATTTATCTTAATTTACAGTACCATAAATCAGCTTAAGTTGGTGGTTCAGACGCTGCTTAACTCGCCCCACCGACAGTGGTAATGACCCAGCACTCTGGTTTACATTAGTCTAGGTGTGGTTAAGCTACGGAGCAACACTATTTATTTTCATTTACAGCCCTAAGTTAGGTTAGGAGGGAGGTTTCTTGGGGGGGTGAAGTCCCTGGCCGGAGGAAGACCCAGCATCCATGCTTAGTAAGGTTAAATACATCCTTGTACAGAATTTCACACGTTCACCCCCCTGAAACCTCCCTCCTAACCTAACTTAGGGCTGTAAATGAAAATAATTAGTATTGCTCTCTAACTTAACCACATCTAGCCTAGTGTAAACTAAGGCGCTCGGCCATTACCTTGGTGGGGGGGTTAAGGGGTGTCTGAACCCCCCTTAACCTAACCTATGGTTATGTAAATTTAAGATAAATAATCAGGTTACAACATAGTTCAAAAACACCTAACATAACCTAACTAACCTGGGGTCTCTCCTGCTCGGCCCCCCCACAAACATTCCCAAAACCCCACTGTGGTCCCCCATAATTGTATGATATAAGGGTGGACCAGTATTTCTAAAACTACTAATTTGTTAAAGAAATTAACGTCATAAGTGTTCAATGCACATATAAAAACAGGAAAATTATATTTTCGACTCTGGAATGCGAATATGCTTATATTAAATTTGGTAAATTCTGACTTAAATGAGTAGTTTTAGAGATATTGGGTCACCCTTATATCCTACAATTATTAGGGACCACAGTGCGAAAGCTGGGTTTCTGGTTAGGGGAAACACAAAATGAGTAAATATAATTATGTATTTAGCCTAACCAAACTTGGGGGGCTTTGCACCCCATGGAGTACCCACCTTAACCCAGTCTAGAGGACTGTAAACTGAAATAAATAGGGTCATGACCTAGCCTAACCACACCTAACCTGGAGTGCTGGGTCATTACTTGTCACTGGGGGTGAGGACATCACACCCCTGAAACACCCCTCCATTATCTAACACACCTTAATTCGCCAGGCACTTACAGGCAGTCTCCGGTTTACAAAGGGGGTTCCGTTCTGACACCGCGCCATAAGCTGAAAATCGTTGTAACCCGAAATATCGTCAAAAATCATAAAACTTTACTTTTAATCCTTTGAGTGTCTTTAAGATGACATAACCTGCACTTTTATTGAGTTTTTCATCAAAAAACCTCCAAACTTTTACTATTCTTTTGTTTTGGAGATATATTCCTTCCATCGGATTGATGCATGACCCCAGAACATGCATTGTAACCCCGGGAAATATTTTTTGTTGAGTATACTTGAAGAGCGTCGTAAGCTCGGAATGTTGTAAGCCGAACCGTCATAACCTGGGGACTGCCTGTACTTACCTACTGCATGACGTTACAAAAAAATCTTTTAATTAGATCTTACAGAAGTAGTTTATCATGGGGACATTAGAATACATCCTTGTATTTCAATATTTTGTATTTTTCCCCCACCTAAAATTCCTGTAATAGGCCTAGTTGTAAGGATATAAAAGGGGTCCATTATCTCTAAACTAGACCTAGCCTACTAATCTGCTACCCACTACTTCTACCAAATACTTATCATTAAATAATAAACATAATAAAGCATAGAAAAATAGGCCTATTGTCATCTCCAAAAAAAGATTGTTTAAAATAAAAATTTAACATAGGTACTTTAATGTGAATCGGAGCTTACAGATGTAGACAATCGTGGGAATTTCAGAATGCATCCTGTTAGCGTATATAATACTTTTGCATTTTCCACCCCCAAAAATCACGGTTTCCCACTGTGGTCCCCCAAAATTGAAAAAAGAACAAGTTGGTAACAGCAGTTGTCGGTAAACATCTCGGCAACAGATAATTTACAACAGATTTTAGTATGATTTTCGTATTAAGCATATTAATAGGTCTAAGTATTAAGAAAAATGCAATAAAAACTCTCATATATCTAGTCTTCCCTTTACCTTTTCCTTGTTTAATATTGCTTTCCCCTTTATCCTCACTTATTACGACGCTGCCTCACTTAGTAAACATCACTATTACCGGTATACTACAGAAGAAGACTCATAATCATCACTATCATCATCTAAAGACGAAACATCACCCAAAACACCTTTAAGCTACATAGGCCTAGTAACCAAGACAGATAGGCCCATTTACCTTTTTTCACACTATCCTGGACCACACTGCACAGTTTTATATTATCTTCGTTGTCTACTCTCGTTAAAGCGGTAATATTATCGCTCACTGATTAATAATACCGCCGTTAAGAGCGATAAAATCGTATATTCACTTCGACACTCAGAACTCAGTTCATCTTTCACGCGACACTGACACAACAAACTTTGTTACCTAGAAATGAAAAACCTTTGTAACGGCTCTCCAGAAACATGGAGCATAAAATGTCTGGTTTGCCCATCTCACAGCATATAACATTCTTTATTTCAGGGATCTTTCCTAGATAGTGACCCCTAAAGGGTTTTCGGGGGTCGTTATTTAGGACTAATGTTTCTTGGAGGTCCTTATCTTTATGATATTTACAGCCTTTTGTTTATGTTTTTACGGTAATCCCCAACGGGCTTGTACTAAATACGCCGCAAAGGTGGATACATACCGGGTTAAAACCCTTGGCGGTCACTATCTAGGAAAGATCGTATTTCAGAGGCAAACTGACCAGCAACTCGCAGGCGAAAAACATTTTGCATAAAAGCGATTTTCGACCGTAACGATGGCGGCGCATAGCATTATTCCTGTATCCTCGTCTGCCTGGGAAGTTCAAGGAGGAAATTTCTGTTCTGACCTGAATTTCGTTAGAAATTGCGCATGTTTCTCGTTTGGCAGACACGACCCAAGTGCAGTTTCCTTTGCATATTACAAAAACCTGTAACTATCATATTAGAAACATTGCATTCATTAGAAAATACCTAAAATAAGATACTTTGAAAACAGCAAATTGCAACCAAATACTGAAATATGATGAACCAACATACCTGAGACTCTGCTTAAGCTTCTTTAGACCCGAAATGAGTATTGCAATCAGACATGCAAGTGAAGCTTATAGGCTATTTGAGCGTAGAACAAATTGTAAGTCAGGCGAGAGAGAGAGAGAGAGAGAGAGAGAGAGAGAGAGAGAGAGAGAGAGAGAGAGAGAGAGAGAGAGAGAGAGAGAGAGCATTTGAACACTGCGCACCAAGACTATAAACAAAATACCGCTGGAAGTGAAGAGCATACGATACTGACGAGAAAACAGTGAAAGACAATTATAAGATATAAGAAGCACCTTATTTCGAAAACGTATAAGGGCCCGCCAGATAGGGAATTATCCCTGTGGAGGGCTGTACATAAAACCAAACAAAGTGAACAAAGTAAACAAAGTGGGTGAAATTTATTCCCAAGATATCGTGAATTCGACTTATAGTAAAAAAATCGAATTGTGTATGTAACACAAATTCATATATATATATATATATATATATATATATATATATATATATATATATATATATATATATATACATATATATATATAAACACTAGGTATGTGTGTATAGACTTAAACTAAATTCTTTATCTTTTTCAGGCGATAAACGTCCTCCCGTAATCATCACTGCTCCGTGTCGTTGCAAACCGTGTCAGTTCGTGGTGAAAGAGCAACCTTGCACTTGCAAGATAGACTATACATGTGTCCCTGCTGTCCGATTAGCCCCAACTGTTCCTGTACCTTTAGCAACAGCCTTGGCATAGGATGTGGGAGGATATGGCCAGTCTGTATGTCTCCTTCTGATCAGCCTCCAGGAATGACTGAAAGATCATAGGATGCTTCGGAACTCTCTTCTAGCTTTCTTACTCCTTGACTTATATCAATCACTCATCGAAATGCAAGTGTACCAAACCCCCTACCCCGCTTACCCTATATTTTTTTTCGAACTAGGCTAAATGAGGGCACTGGCTTCCTCGGCTTACTGGACTCTGTATCTGAAAAAATGCACATCAAAGAGGATAAATTCATTTGGGATTATTTTGGTGATCATTAAATTGTGAAGCATATGAAGCTTTTGCATTTCCTTGTCTCCTGAGGTTATTTCGAGTTTGGGTTAATATTAGGTTTTCACTGGATATATACTAAAGTCTGTTATTATTATTATTATTATTATTATTATTATTATTATTATTATTATTATTATTGTCGTTTTTGTTGTTGTTGCCTTTCGTTATCACCCTCATCTTCTTCGTCTTCCTCTTCTTCTTCTTATATTTATCTTTACTGACAGGCCTTAACAGAAGCTTTAATCAGTTGTGTTCTTATTTACCCCTTTTCAAAGAATGAATGTCAGACGCAGAGGAAAATGTAATAACAGGTAACCTTAGGGGGACAATTGAGAACAATGAATTAGCAAACCGAAGTTAAAGATGTCTTCCAGCGCAGGGTTTACAGTACGACACTGTAAACAAACGCCTTGTCAAAACGACGAAGCAATACCGGGAATATTTAATCTGTGAAGCGACAATGTTAATCCTGGCTGCTCTCTCTCTCTCTCTCTCTCTCTCTCTCTCTCTCTCTCTCTCTCTCTCTCTCTCTCTCGCAGAGGAAAATCTAATAACAGGTAACCTTAGGGGGACAATTGAGAACAATGAATTAGCAAACCGAAGTTAAAGATGTCTTCCAACGCAGGGTTTACAGTACGACACTGTAAACAAACGCCTTGTCAAAACGACGAAGCAATACCGGGAATATTTAATCTGTGAAGCGACAATGTTAATCCTGGCTGTTTCAGCTCGCTCTCTCTCTCTCTCTCTCTCTCTCTCTCTCTCTCTCTCTCTCTCTCTCTCTCTCTGTTTTCGAGCTATTCCCTTTTTTCTGTGAGTAACAGTTTTGATACTTTTATCAATTTTTTATGGAGCAAAATATTTGACGATCCCTTTACCATTTCTCTTGGCATTTAGATACGAGACTTAGAGAGAGAGAGAGAGAGAGAGAGAGAGAGAGAGAGAGAGAGAGAGAGAGAGAGAGAGAGAGAGAGAGAGAGAGAGAGGAGGGGAAAGACCATCCATGTATAAAAATTCTTGGTAAAGATATCTTTACCATTTTTTGCATTATAGACATTCATACCCTTCCGTAAAGCAAGATGTTTCAATGATACATGTTGAAAGAACATAATTTTATTAAATAACTTTACATCATACAAAAACGAAGGTAAAAATATATTAAGTATTATCACAGAAGCCTGATCAACAGGCGAACAATAATTCTAATTATGAAATATGAAATAAATATCGCAGAGAAACACATGTGATTCATTCTAACAAATGAATTTCAGTAAATAACAATTAAGATAAATTATTCTATGGAGGACTCTTAATGACACCCAGATATATGTTCTCATGACAGTTAATACAGTTTAACTCTATAATGAAATGCCAGTGTCACATATTTAAAATAATGTATTATCAACCAAAATCTAGTCTCATTAGGTAGACTAAGTTGATCATAGACACCAATGTTAATATGCAAATTAGATTTAAATAAGAGCATAAATAAACATTACGTAAGCTACTCTCTTTCTTGGGACAGTTGGCTCCCTTGTAAGTTATCTATCATCTTTGAAAACAAATGATTCCTTCATACATGCAAGTCTTAGCGAGGAACCTAATTATACAGGAATTTCAGTGTTAATCCTCAACTCATTCAGGGATTAACTTGATCCCGTAGGCGAAACTTTAGCTGAGAATGAACGATCCATCCTAATACTACATGATAAATAATAAAACGGTAATCACCAATGGGCTTGTACTAAACACGCCGCAAAGGTGGATATATACCGGGTTAAAACCCTTGGGGGTCACTATCTAGGAAAGATCGTATTTTAGAGACAAACTGATTAGTAACTCGCAGGCGAGAAACACTGCATAAAAGCGATTTTCGACCGTAACGTTGGCGGCGCATAGCATTATTCCTGAATCCTCGTCTGTCTGGGAAGTTCAAGGAAAAAATTTCTGTTCTGACCTGAATTTCGCTGGAAATCGCCTATAACATTTTCTCGATTGATAGATACGACCCAAGTGCAGTTTCCTTTGGGTGCAATTTATTCCCAAGATATCGTGAATTCGAATTATAGTAAAAATTCGTATTGTGTATATAACACAAATTCATATATACTGATATACTGATATATATATATATATATATATATATATATATATATATATATATATATATATATATATATATATATATATAAAAACTAGATATGTACTGTACATATGGACCTAAACTAAATTCTCTATCTTTTTCAGGCCCTGAAAATTCCAGAATCATTAATGCTCCGTGTCGTTGCAAACCGTGTCAGTTCGTGGTGAAGGCGCGACCTTGCACTTGCAAGATAGACTATACATGTGTCCCTGCTGTCAGACTAGCCCCAACTGTTCCTGGGCCTTTAGAAACAGCCTTGGCATAAGATGTAGGAAGATATAGCCAATCTATGTCTACTTCTGATCAGCCTACAGGAATGACTGAAGGATTGAGCATAGCCTATTGTCCTCCGAAGTTCTGTCGTATCATAGGATACTTCGGAACTCTCTTCTAGTTTTCTTACTCCTTGGCTTATATCAATCACCCATCGAAATGCAAGTGTACCAAACCCCCTACCCCGCTTACCCTATATTTTTTTTCGAACATGGGCTAAATAAGGGCACTGGCTTCCTCGGCTTACTGGACTCTGCATCTGAAAAAATGCATATCAAAAAGGATAAATTCATTTGGGATTATTTTGGTGATCATTAAATTATGAAGCATATGAAGCTTTTGCATTTCCTTGCCTCCTGAGGTTATTTCGAGTCTAGTTAATTCAGGTTTTCACTGGATATATACTAAAGTCTGTTATTATTATTATTATTATTATTATTATTATTATTATTATTATTATTATTATTATTATTATTATTATTATTATTATTATTATTGTCGTTGTTGTTGTTGTTGCCTTTCGGTATCACCCTCATCTTCTTCTTCTTCTTCTTCTTCTATTTATCTTTACTGACAGGCCTTAACAAAAGCTTTAATCAATTGTGTTCTTATTTACCCCTTTTCAAAGAATGAATGACAGACGCAGAGGAAAATCTAACAACAGGTAACCTTAGGAGGATTATTGAGAACAGTGAATTAGCAAACCGAAGTTAAAGATGTCTTCCAGCGCAGGGCTTACAGTACGACACTGTAAACAAACGCCTTGTCAAAATGACGAAGCAATGCCGTGAATATTTAATCTGTGAAGCGACAATGTTAATCCTGGCTGTTTCAGCTCTCTCTCTCTCTCTCTCTCTCTCTCTCTCTCTCTCTGTTTTTCGAGCTATACCCTTTTCTCTGTGAGTAACAGTTTTGATAGTTTCATCAATTTTTTATGGAGCAAAATATTTGACAATCCCTTTACCATTTCCTTTGGCATTTAGATACGAGACTTAGAGAGAGAGAGAGAGAGAGAGAGAGAGAGAGAGAGAGAGAGAGAGAGAGAGAGAGAGAGAGAGGAGGGGAAAGACCATCCATGTATAAAAATTCTGGGTAAAGATATCTTTACCATTTTTGTCATTATAGACATTCATGCCCTTCCGTAAAGCAAGATGTTTCAATGATACATGTTGAAAGAATATCATTTTATTAAATAACTTTACGTCATACAAAAACGAAGGTAAAAATATATTAAGTATTATCACAGAAGCCTGATCAACAGGCGAACAATAATTCTAATTATGAAATATGAAATAAATATCGCAGAGAAACACATGTGATTCATTCTAACAAATGAATTTCAATAAATAACAATTAAGATAAATTACTCTATGGAGGACTCTTAATGACACCCAGATATATGTTCTCAAAACAGTTAATACAGTTTAACTCTATAATGAAATACCAGTGTCACATATCTAAATTAATGTATTATCAAACAAAAATCTAGTCTCATTAAGTAGAGGAAGTTGATCATAGACACCAATGTTAATATGCAAATTAGATTTAAATAAGAGCATAAATAAACATTACCTAAGTTACTTTCTTCCTTGGGACATTTGGCTCCTTTGTAAGTTATCTATCATCTTTGAAAACAAATGATTCCTTCATACAGGCAAGTCTTAGCGAGGCACCTAATTATACAGCTATTTCTGTGTTAATCCTCAACTCATTCAGGGATTTAACTTGATCCTGTAGGCGAAACTTTAGCTGAGAATGAACGATCCATCCTACTAATACATATAATAAATAATAACACAGAATAAATAAACACATAAATAACTGTTGCCTTGTCTTGTGAGAGGCAGCAGCTGACTCAGTGAGCGAGAGCCAAGATGTGTTACAAGACAAATAAATTAGAAGGCTGTATATACAGGAGTTCTGGTTGACAGCGGAAGAAGAAGAAGAAGAAGAAGAACAGCAGCAACGAAACTTCCTCTGCCTCTTCAGATGTTTCTGTTCCGCATAGTACAGCCCGACTCTGCTGACAGGGCTTCTAGCACGAGCTGTTGCCTTGAGGCAAGTGGTGCCCTCTGTTCTGCCAGTGTGGCGTTCTTCCTCGTAGGGTCTGATGGTGTCTTCGACTTGCGAGAGAGTTTGCCTGGAAAGAAAAAGAAAGAAAAGAGGTTAGAGAGAGTCTGCCACCTTTGTCCTTCCTAACAATTTCATCATGTCAAGAGTTCCCGTTCCAAATTCGCATTAAAAGCAATCTCGAAAGGCTGTAAACTTAAAAACATTGCTTCCTAGACACTGATTTTCATTCATTGTCAACTACATAAAATTTGACACCAACCTGATAGCATTAGGCCAACGGCTCTTGAGAGAGGAGACTCCACCAGGAGATGAAGAGCAACAGCTGCGAAATAACTGAGCACAAGGTCTCCGATGACCAAATACAACTGGAAAGAAGAAGAAAAACGATTAATCTTTCTGTCGAAGCAAGGGCTTGATGCAGGAAAATGGTTTTGACTCTACCTTCAAACGACAATAACTTTTTCAAAGTGACACTTAGCACCCATGCTACAATTCTCAGTAACCAAGTTAATCCATTCTGCCTCTTAAAATATTTAATTATACGAAAATGATCTTCAGTGAAATGTAATTTTGTCACCGGGGACAAGATACTTACCCCTGACAAATGGTCGTAGTGCTGTTTCTGTGTTCGTGCAGCTGCCATAGTCTGAAGAGGAAGCGATACCAGGAACATGCAGTATGATACTCGGCATAAAGGTGTCACCCAGCTCCTTGAAGACAGCCATACCCAGAAGCCTGAAGGGGGAAAAAAATCAGATTATAAAATAATTCATCCCCTTGAGATTGTTGTTGAGTAGGTGTGGCCCAAATATGTTAACGTATCTTGCACTGGTGATAGTATTCATTTCAGGATATATAGCACTATAACCGAACGCTCAGACAGGTACACAAGTCTTACCTGGCTTGCCCTTGCAGGCATTAATAACTATGAAGGACATCATAAGCCCCCAAGCAGGTCTTGACAGTGAGGAATACAGTGCTGCCCAGTATTTGCCATGCCCCATCAGGAAGCTTGGGCCGACCATGACTGCAACACCAATAAGGGTCGACAAAACTTTGCCAACGCGAACAGACATCTGTGGAAGGATCCAAATGAAACGTTACATTTTCTATCTACACCTATATGAAGAGTACAATATTATAGGTTCAGTTCTCTCTGAATAAGGGCTATTGCATTAATTGTGAACAGAATTCATGACAATAGCTTCATAACTGTGCTTGAAGTATTTCCTTAGTAACACCATGAAGTTGAGAGTGAATCTTACCGTGCTGAGGGTAATGTGGTTTTCATCCATCCAGTGATAGAGGTAGCCAGCAGCCAAGCCAATGCAGTAGGGGGCTGCGCGACACCAGGAGGTAATGTAGTTTGTGTTGTAGTAACGCCTGTGAGGAAAAAGAAACCACAAATTTTAGGTCACTTACAGTACAGGACGGGATTCTGTAAGCTTAGTAATATAACGTACAGGCTAAGACAATGTACAAAGCTGCATGAAGTACAATTTGAACAGATGTTTACATTTCAGTTAAATGTTGAAAACCTAACAGATTTTTTCAAACTTACTGTGAGGCTTCATAGTCCCAGAACGAAGCTGTGGGAGGAAGGTCTCCGATGACCGTTACAGCAGCGGGAGTGAGGACCGAGATGGCAAAGAAGGCGAGAAGGGGAGCCCAGCGGAAACGATGAGTGGGATACCAGTACAAAGGCAGCAAAATCAGTGGAGTTACGAGGTACAGCTGCCATTCCACTGCCAGCGACCAGAGGTGTCCCATGCACTGTAAAAAGAAAATGGGAGTCTCAGTAAAGTCGTTTTTTAAATCTTAAAGAATGAAGGCAGTCACGATTTCTCTAAAAAAAAAAAAATAGAATCTACAAAGAATGTTACGGGACGAGGGGCTTATGGAGCAGACAACCAAAGAAATTAGGGGTGTTCTCTCACCATATCATTAGAGTCGTTAAGGTTGTTCACAAACAGGATGTTGTGATGAGCTGTCTGAGTGCAGGGTCGGCTGAACATGTCGTAGTGAGTTCTAGACCAAACAACGCCTGAGCCAAGGTAGCGGAGTACTGTTGAACATCCCCAGATCATGTAGACCATGGCAGGGATCAATCTGTTGAAAAAAAGAAAGATACTTGTGCTAAGCAAAATACCGATAGCATTTTGGTAACTTCATTCATTTCTTCTGCTATTTCGGTTGTAAATTCATCAGGACTGCGAATGATTCAGACAAGTTAACTTACCTGAGGTATCTCTGCAAGTAAAACCCAGCGAATGTGAATTGTTTCAGACGCTGCTTGAGGATGACGGAAACCAAGAAAGCAGAGACGAACAAGAAAGTATCCACAGAAGGGTAGGCGTTGAAGACCCACGAATACCGCCAGTTGGTCATGTGCTGCCAATAAAGAAGAACATAAGTTAGCTAAAAATACATTTTTTTAAGGCAGTATAGTCTTCATGCTTGTTCTATAAATTTTACTGGCAAGTTTTTCAGGATTTTACGTGACAAGATACATATATTTCTTTTTCAACTCAGTTGGTAAACTTACCTTGAGGATGTCGTTTGGGTTAGCAGAGGAAATGAGGAAGAACATATATCGGTGAGTAGCTATGACCCATATCATGCACACAACCCTGTAATGAAATATTCATTATCAACTTGGATTCTTAAAAGGCAAGGGTTTATTTAAATAAAGACACAATTCACACTTACTGCATTTTTTATGTTAATTTTTGGAATCACTGAATAATTTTTTGTAACGATAAATTACCTGAGTCCATCAAGCGTTTGGAAACTTGCTGGTGTCGTGCTGAAGGAGAAGAGCTTCTGGCTGTTTTGACTGAAGGAAAAGCAATGGAGAAGTTTGCGACCAGCAGAGCAGTCACACCCGTTTTGGGTTCTTGTGCATGGATACTGGGTTTCTATAACGCCAGCAGCCACGGCCAGGCCTAACAGAACAACAGTCACTGTCCTGTAGGAGAAAGTAGTAATCGTAAGCTTGGTCCCTGAGTTTGGTAATGCTAACAACATATGAATCTATGCTGGATTAACTTATACAGGAAGATATAACAACAAAACAGTCCAGGTTCTGCCATTCAGTACTTACAAGAAACTCCACTCGGAAGTTGTGACTTCATCCTCTTTTACTTCACCATCACAGATTACACTGATCCATGATCCATCTTCCTGCACTGTCTGTAGTGATTCCTGAGAAAAAAGAAGAGAATTGGGTTTAGCAGAGATGGTCAGAATATCTAATCATTACTGAAGCAAGCATAGTGTTAAGAAAATCACTTTTTCTTTCTGAAACTGAATATACTGGAGACCTGTATGATACAAGTGTATTTTAAGTCATTTAGTTATAAGAGGATGAAAATAGGAAAATGAAAATTGGGTGGACTTCTTACCTGTAAAATTTTGGAAGTGCAGGTGCTCGGGATGCAGGTAGCATACGTATTGGCATATTTTCCTGCGAGGGAAGCTAGAAGCTGAGATGACCCACCAGCTCCGAGTCCTTTGGCATTTCCACCTCTGTTACAATACAAGAAATTATTAGGATTTCAAGTTTCAGGAAGCTACACACATTCCCCTTTATGAACAGAAGACTTATATCAGGTGCAAAGTTATTACAAATGACGAAAATTCTTTCTCTCTCCCTCACCTGACGGAGACAAGGCAGTATTTTCCCTTCATGGAGGTGTCTCGTTTTTGGAGTGCGCCCGGATGGAGATCTTGAAGAGAGATGTTGCGAGCAGACAGGAAGTGGCGATGGGGAAAGAGGTGTGACTCCAGAGTACCTGGGAAGTTTGCGCCAACACCCTCGCAAGTCTCAGGGTGTCCCCTGGCTTCTGTGGCCCCGGCAGCAGCACCGTCAGGAATTTTCCCACTGGCATCCCACACTAGAATTGACAAAAAAAAAAAAAAAAAAAACCGTTTTTAATTACCGAAACAAGCGACGAACCCACTACAATCAGGTATTCCAACTTGACTGTCTTGTCATGTCATGAAACACGTTTGATTCTGTACTCACTGTCATAACTCCACTGCTGTGTTGACGCCAAAGTCAGAGCTGAATGAGAGACGCAAACACTGGCAGACAAGTCGTCGCTGAGCCTCGAGGCTGTGGTAGGATAGTAGTGCTTTCCCATGAGCCATCTGCAGGGACAGAGAGAGAGAGAGGAAGGCTATCATTTTATGTAGTTCAGAGACCTACACAGGGTGTTGAGTGACAAGTGGCACGCAAGTTCCTTCAACTATATATCAACACCCCATGACCAAAACATAAATCTCAATTTCAAGTTACTGAACCAGAAACTTGTTTCTCCTAGTTGCCTCTCGCTTACCTAAGGGTATTTATCACATCCTCGCGATGCCCGGGTATTACTGCCGACGCTTCGTGCTCGCCCAAGAGGATTATCAGGAACACAGATCCCAAGAGCCGCAGCATCATCCTTGCTGTATCCTAGTTGGTCTTCTTTACTTAAACAGTGCCAATAAACTTGGCCGTTTGCAAGCCACAATCCAGTTATCAGTGTTTCGAAATTTGGTTTATGACGATACGGGTTTTATCGAAATCTCTGTCTGTATGTTGTTAAGAAAAACTGTCTTTCACTTTCTTCACAACTCCACTAGAGTTTTGCACTTTTTTTCCTTTGTTAGTGACCTGCAAAGAAGAGATTGAACTGATTAATGTTATGAGAAGCATAAAGCTAGTGTTTGTGAAATATCACTGAACAAAATAGGTCAGTATCGACTTCACCGTCCATTTCAAAATGAGGTAATCACTCCAAACACACGTCACAAAAAAAAAAACTCTTCGGAAATTGATGTATAATTTCAAGAAAATTTTCAAAGCACTGGAATGCCATTTTTACAAAACCGAAAAAACAAAGCTTGGATTTTGCTCTAAAGCCAAGAAAGTCTTACACATTCGATTGGCCAAAGTCTTAATTTAAAAAAACGAGAAGACCCCGGGTGAGTGAGTGAGTGAGTGAGTAAACTCTGGGGTATCTTCTCGCTAACTGGCTCTCAGGTGGGGTACTCAGGGGCATTTTATACCGAATCTCGTAATTAGTCGCAAGTGCACCGACACACCTGGATCCACGCACACGCACACATGTGGCCCCCAAACTTCCTGAATCGGTTCCGGCTTTTTGGGGTTTTGCGTCATGTGGGCTTCCTGGATGATTGACGTCACTCGTCCTCTCTCTCTCTCTCTCTCTCTCTCTCTCTCTCTCTCTCTGTCTCTGTCTCTTTCTATAGATCTATCTGTGACCCCTTTTCTCTAGATTGTAGGAATGCTGTACTGTTGATTATGGTCACCTAGTTTGAACTAATATATATATATATATATATATATATATATATATATATATATATATATATATATATATATATATATGTGTGTGTGTGTGTGTGTGTATGTATATACAGATTTATATACAGTTTTATATACAGTATGTATATATATATGTATAAAACTGTCTTATTTTATAGAATACTGTTCCGTATCTCAGTGAAGAGGGTTTTGTATCTAAGATAGTTTCAGAAATGATTGCAATATCAAGGATATTCTAATTCTGTTATTTTTTTGAAGAAAAAGAAAAAGTCTCGTTTTCGAATCCCCACCCGGTTGAAGGTCATGTTATGGGAGAGTATACCGTAAGTGCCAAAGAGACCTTACCTCAACCAATGGGCAAGAATCATTAATTGACTGTATGACGTCAGTAACTTCAACCACCTGGTTTGATGAACGTCTGAAAATTTCATCCTTCGTCACAAAAATCTAATTTTACTCTTTTTTTTTTTTGTTCCTTGCGTGATTATGTTTTTTAAGAACTCAAAAAAAAAAATGTTCGAAAAGTGTCTTCTAGAAAAATCTTATGGCTAAATCAGCTCAAAGTCCCTGCCACTTCTATTCATCTGCCAGTCATGGTCTATTCGGCAGTTCTGTGTCCTTTTCAGGATGTTCCTGCGTGACGTAATGAGACAGTCATCTGTTTGTTTGCACTTTCAGCACCAATGAACTACGAGGGAACCGAAATGATTATTGTACTTTCTTTCCGTTTGATCAAGTTTGGTTGTACCTTATTTACCATGCAAGCACTTAAGTAGCTCCAAACTAACTTCACTCTCTGAGTTATGGGATTTGTTTCTCTTTCAATCTCAGTTTGTTGATTTTCACGGGTTATTTTTAAAAACTGGCTCTTGAACTACAAAGTTCAAGCAAACACAACATCAAACAGTCTTTTCTTCGAAAAGCACAGTATCGCACAAATTTTGTCGATCAAGGGTCACAACAGAATTTTTTCTCAGAAATAAACTTACATACCGTAGCTAGAAATATAAAACCATTGCGGTCGTTTTCAAAGTCAAAAGTCCTCTACAGACTCCACAAGAGAGCCACCAATTTCAAAAGTCTATTACAGACTTCAGAAGAGTCTAGTAACACCAATGTCAAAGTCTTCTGAAGACATTACAAGAGTCTAGTAAGACCAAATTGGCAAAGTTTTCTGGGTACTTCACAAGAGTTCAGGCAGACCAGAATCAGAAGTCTTTCACAGGCCTTTGAGAACCTGATTCTAAGACTTCTGAAAGAGGTCTTCCTGAAGACTTACCTTCAGAGAAGTCTTCAGCAGAATGACTCTCTCTGAGGGATCTGGTCCCTTTTATAGGGCTGCTGACAACCTACATTGTTTCCAAGAGTGGCTGCTCGGTTTGGCAACGTCGGTGCCCCATTCCCCATGCCCTGCCCACACGGTTCCTTGCCATATACCCCACGAAAACCTCTCATAATCTTATCTCCTTAAAAGCCGTTGTTGATTCTGTTTTTAAGGCGACCTCTTGAAGAGGTGAACCAAACGCACTCCCATTGTTCTGAGCTTTTGAACGTGAAAGTCATCGTACGAGTGGCGTAGGAAAAATTGGTCCGAAAAGACAGTTCTGGAAAATACTGCTTATCGGAGGCATATATAGTACTTTGTGGTGAAATCATGTTGGGGGAAAGTGCTTTATGAAATATCATAAACTGCGCAATAGCACATTATGAAGAGACAGTGCGGAAAAATAAAATTCCATTTGGAGGTATTATGTAACAAACACTTTGGAAGAAAGTATTTTACAAAAAAAAAAAAAAAAAAAAAAATTTTGTAAATTGGGAAATATGCACAGTTAATTTTGAAAAAAAAAATTTATGCGAAAAAATACTGAAGAAATAATCTCAGAAAATCTTTTCAAAAATAGATATGGGCATCAATGTTCAAAGCACTTTTTCTTGTGTATGAAAGAAGCAAAAAGATTTAGTTGTTGATGAGTTGTCGAAATATCCATAATATAAATAGTTTTTGAAATGGGCACTGCAGGAATGAAATTAGGATGAAATGGTAAACAGAGAATATTCTTAAGTTCTTTATTAACAACGTGTTGGATTGTAATATGTCTTTTTTTTTTTGCTTTATTTTTACAAAGTTCTAAAAACTATGGAGGGTAACATAATGAATTTCCTATTTTATCAATAATTTTAAACTCCTTTTCCAAAAATTCAGGACTACAGATTCTAAGAGCTCTAAGATACATACTGGAAAATGCTGACACCCTTTGTAAAAACTATTGATATTAACTTAGTATTTAAATATAATAATATCTTGAGAAATAAACTAATGAAGAATAGCCCACCCAATTCAAACAATATTGTACACAGTATTCCTTGCAGAGAATGTAATAAGATTATATTGGTCAAACATCGATAGGACCAAAAAGTAAGACGCTCCAAACACAAATATGCGATTTCGAGAGGCTTATCAAATAATGGCACTGTGGATCACTGGCTTAAGACAGGCCATACGACGAACTGGGATAAGCCAACGGTCATCTGCAAGATCAACGACCACCGGAAAAGAAATCTGCTATAGTTCGTTTACTTTTCTAAGGGTGAGGCCAGGAAAAGACTACAACGCTGCCATATCTATTTCTCCCTTTCAATCTGACCCTCGAGGTCAGTGCCTTGTGTATGGCTTCGCCTGACATCTGTCATTTACCGTCCTTCGCTTTCTAAAGAAACAGCTTCTTCTTCTTCTTCTTCTTCTTCTTCTTCTTCGTTTAACGTGCTATTTCCCATTTTTCATATGGGGTAAGCACGGTGCCTTCTTTTTGAAGCGTTGAGTAAATTTTGGTTGTTCGTAAAGAATTTTCTTTCTTTGTGTGCTTAATGAAACAGTGATCATCGTTCTTATAATAATATCATAATGTGTTTATTGCATTCACACTTAAAATTCGTTGGGGAGTGGGGGTGGGGGGGAATTCGGCTGGAAAAACCTTTCAGGCCAATTGATTATTATCCGTATTCTATTTCAGCATTAGTTATTGGTTACGTGATTAGATTTTTTCAGTGCCTCTGCAGATTAAATAAACTATTTTCATTATTTAGGAGAGAAAAATAATTTACCATTAATTACACATCCCCCTTCAGGTTGTTTCTGAGAGTGAAGACGCTCCAAGGGCGGTGGAGAGATCTGATCCGCTTTGGCTGTCCCTCGGGCCATCCGTACTGTCCACTGACGCCGGCTGCTTGAGGCGACCACCGTTCTTGTTTTTGATCGAGCTGGCCTTTTAAGATGCTATCGCTGACCACGTGTCAGCAGCGGCGGCCAAAAATTATGCCCTACCTATATGTTTTCGTGAAAATATGATGGAGGTTTGTGTGGAAAATATGCGAAGTCAGATGTTTTCGTTGTTGCCTTTAAATGAATCATATTTTTCCGTTTGTTTGAGACGTTTGACACCGCAGGAATTCCTTATTCGCCCCACCCTAGCGACCTTAGAAACGTCAACAGACTGTAGAGGCAGTGTTCACCGAAGCTACTTTCACCAGGAGTCTTAATCTCCACCCTGGATTATCCCTTGATCCTTTCTCCCTGTCTTTTTTGTTTAAAGAACATGCTGCCCAGATTAACAAACTGTGACCCCCGCCCCCCCTTCTGTTTTTGTATATAGACCTCTGTCAACTTCCTTTGTATTCAGTGTGAACTTGAAAATGTAGAATAAACTACGAAAGTACTTGTTCAAAGTCCTGGTCTTCACTTACCTTCTTACGAGAATTTTATTATATATATATATATATATATATATATATATATATATATATATATATATATATATATATATATATATAATATATATATATATATATATATATATATATATATATATTTCTATATGTATGTGTGTGTATCTGTAAGTGTATATGTGTGTGTATGCATACACACTAAGAGCAGTATGCACACAGAAAATTCATCCTTTCAATGGTCGTCCACCATTACTATTTCGAACGCGGAACTACATCCTGTAAACACTTAGTGCCTTAATAATCTCTTCTCACTTGGCTGTTCAGCTTCTCGAATCAGTTCATTCCAGTTTTATTCAAAGAAAGTCCTTTGAACAGGCCTTCTGAGACTGTGGGAATTTTGACCCAGGAATTTTGTTTATACTGAGGACTGTGGGTCCCCTTGTTCCCTTTATAGTCCAGGGGCTTAGCCTCAGAGCCAAGGTTCCCACCTTTTGAAGGAGAGGAGGTAACAAGAGTCAGGGAACACGGAAGCAGATTTCCAAAGCCTGGCATCTAGTTGGAAATAGTCACTGAACCTGGCACTCAGAGGATTGAAAAGAGAAACCCCACAAGATTCCTGTGTATAACTTGTTCACTTGTAAATATTTACATATTACATATTTACAAGTGAACAAGTTATGCACAGGAATCTTGTGGGTTTCTCTTTCCATCTTCAGAAGAAAACTGAAAGAAGTTTTTGTTTGGTTAATCAGAGGATTGCTGGTTTCCACTCGTAAATGTTGGAAGATGTGGTTTGGCTGGTGGTAACCCCTCAACGTGTCCAAGTTATTTTTAAATTTGAAGGCAATGGGTCGCAAGGACACCCGAAAGTCAACGGAGCGAGTGCGTGAGGGAAGCACCGTTCGCATGCACCTGTTGAATAGGGCCACTTCTTTCCTTTGATAAAAAACAACAATGAGATCTCGGGAGAAAATGTGCCACTTACGATAATGAGGGACATGACTTTGCTCTCTCTCCCTCTCTCTCTCTCTCTCTCTCTCTCTCTCTCTCTCTCTCTCTCTCTCTCTCTCTCTCTCTCTCCCTCTCTGATAAAGTACTTCTAGAGCCAAAGATAGTGGTCTCTGCCTCTACAATGCTCTTGAGAAAATGTTGCGACGTCCAAAAGTTCCATGATCTACCCTGTTAGAGCAATGACGGATTTTTGTCTCACCGAGCAGTTAAGAATTAAAGTTAATGGGAAATATAAACTATGAAACATCCTTCAAAGCTCTATGACGTCATTACTGTTTCCCCCCTTATTTACTGAAACGCTGAAGAATTAACAGTGAATATTATCAGAACCTAAGAACTGAAAACACCCTTCGAAGCTCAATGGCAGACATGATTATTTGAACATCACAAAACCTTCTGGTAGATGTGGTTGGAACAGTGAATGGTTTTCTGTGGGAAATAAGACTCTGTCTCCCTTCAAAGCCCTTGGGAAGAGATTATGGTAATTATGAAGTGACTGTCCCTTTCTCTTCGTGCGTGCATTATGCATGCAAATTCATGGTGAATTGTCCCTCGTCATACTGAGCGGGTCACCAATTATTTCATTTGTATTTATTTGTGTTTGATTTCACGCCACACTTGGCGTTCGAAAGTGAATTTCCTTTGAGGTTTGCTGTTTATGGTTGTGTGCTTCTCATAATAATATAATTCTAAAGATAATTATAGCAGCATCAGAAACGATAAGTGATAATAAATAATAATTATTATTACTCTCCGATTAGTTGACTTTCACAAGTCAAATAAGTCTTACCGGGCATAACTAAAGGCTGTTTTACCTTATGCGCCAATATCCAATTCTAAAATTTTCACTGGAACTCTTAACAATAATAACCTGTTTTATTCTTTCTAGCAGTTCACTGAAACTGAGAATTATCTTGAAAATAACGTGTTCTTTCTTTGAAACTGAGTATTCTCTCGAGAATAATCTGGTCTTCTTTCTTTGAAGCTGAGTATTCTTTTGAAAATAACCTGTTCCCTTAAAAATGACCTGTTATTCTGTCTTTGAAACTGAGTATTTTGCTTGAAAATAACCTGGCCTTCTTTCTCTGAAGCTGAGTATTCTCTTGAAAATAACCTGGTCTTTTTTCTCTGAAACTGAGTATTCTCTTGAAAATAACCTGTTCTTTCTTTGAAACTGAGTATTCTCTTGAAAATAACCTGGTCTTCTTTCTCTGAAACTGAGTATTCTCTTGAAAATAACCTGTTCTTTCTTTGAAACTGAGTATTCTCTTGAAAATAACCAGGTCTTCTTTCTCTGAAGGTGAGTATTCTCTTGAAAATAACCTGGTCTTTTTTCTCTGAAACTGAGTATTCTCTTGAAAATAACGTGTTCTTTCTTTGAAACTGAGTATTCTCTCGAGAATAATCTGGTCTTCTTTCTTTGAAGCTGAGTATTCTTTTGAAAATAACCTGTTCCCTTAAAAATGACCTGTTATTCTGTCTTTGAAACTGAGTATTTTGCTTGAAAATAACCTGGCCTTCTTTCTCTGAAGCTGAGTATTCTCTTGAAAATAACCTGGTCTTTTTTCTCTGAAACTGAGTATTCTCTTGAAAATAACCTGTTCTTTCTTTGAAACTGAGTATTCTCTTGAAAATAACCTGGTCTTCTTTCTCTGAAGGTGAGTATTCTCTTGAAAATAACCTGCTGTCCTTTCTTTGAAACTGAGTATTCTCTTGCAAATATCCAGCCCTTTCTCTGAAAGTGAGTATTCTCTTACAAATGACCTGTTCTTCTTTCTATGAAACTGAGTATTCTCTTGAAAATGACCTGTTGTCCTTACTTTGAAACTGAGTAGTCTCTTGAAAATAACCTGTTCTCTTCTCTTTGAAGCTGAGTAGTCCCTTAAAAATAACCTGTTCTTTTTTCTTTGTAGCTGAGCATTCTCTTGAGAATTACCTGTTCTTCTTCTTTCTAGCAGTTCATTGAAACTGAGTATCGTTTATCCATTTCACACATTCACAATAATGCCCTCTCACTTTACCTCTTCACACGGTGAAGAGGGGGGATAATTTTAACATCGGCATCGTTGCGTACAACCTGTTGAGATCAAGGATGGCCGCGGACACACGAGACTCGAAATAGCTCCCTCTCTTGCTACTAAAATTAAGAGTCGAGGGCCTTTATCAGACGTTAAAAAAACAACACTCAAGCATCAGTTCCCAAAGCGCGCCCGTTATCGCACGAATGAAAATGGAAATAAAAAACTGCAGTTTTTACCTTAGTTCTCACAATGCCAGAAGCAGAGGGACACTCGGTGATGCGTTCTTCTTCTTCTTCTTCTTCTTCTTCTTCTTCTTGCGGCCCGGTGTCAACAAAGTGATGATAAAAATTGCTGACAGACCTTTGGACTAGCTCGCATACTGCGACTTATCTAAAGGATTTTAGGTTATTTTGGAACGTCACGTGAAAACTTTTCTTCTTTATTTTTTTTAAGAACAAGAAGAATTCGTATATCTTTCGAGCTTAGTATCCAAAACAAACACACTTTTCTTGAGAGGGCATCAGGTGAAAGTTTTTTCCTTTTTTAGTTTTCTGTAAAAGAAAACTATTGCGCCGGCTTTGTCTGTCCGTTCGCACTTTTTCTGTCCTCCCTCAGATCTTAAAAACTACTGAGGCTATAGGGCTGCAAATTGGGATGTTGATCATCCACCCTCCAATCATCAAACGAATCAAATTGCAGCCCTCTAGCCTCAGTAGTTTTTATTTTATTTAATGTTAAAGTTAGCCATAATCGTGCTTCTGCCAACGATACAGGACAGGCCACCACGGGCTGTGGTTAAAGTTTCATGGGCCGCGTCTCACACAGCATTATACCGAGACCACCGAAAGATAGAGCTATTTTTGGTGGCTTTAATTATACGCTGTAGCGGCTGTACAGAAAACTCGATTGCGCCGAAGAAACTTCGGCCCATGTTTTACTTTTTTTTTTAAGAAGGATTCATATATCTTTGCAGCTTAGTATTCAAAAAGAAGACATGTCTCTCGAAAACGTATCAGAAATTGTCATTTTCGTGTGAATTACTTTAATGTTTTTGGGTGTTGTCTGCAATTTAACTGAGTGAAAATTAGCTTCAAAATAGGCCTGTAGAACTGAGAAGTCTGGTACAATATTGATAAGACAAAAATAATATACCTGGATTTCTCTTATTAATGTCTAAACTCCAGCATAACAAGTAAAAAATGGGCCGAAGTTGCTCCGGCTCAATCGAGTTTTCTGTACATCGCATAATCAAGGCCACCGAAAACAGATCTATCTTTCGGTGGTCTCAGTATAATGCTGTATGAGCCGCGGCTCTTGAAATTTTAACTACGGCCCGGTGGTGGCCTGTCCTATATTGTTGCCACAAGCACGAGTATGGCTAAAATTAAGCTTAAATAAAATAAAATCTACCGAGGTTAGAGGGTTGTAATTTGGTACGTTTGATGATTGGAGGGTGGATGATCAACATACCAATTTGCAGCCCTCTAGCCTCAGTAGTTTTTAAGATGTGAGGGCGGACAGAAAAAGTGCAGACGGACAGACAAAGCCGACATAATAGTTTTCTTTTCAGAAAACTAAAAAGCTTTTTTGAGAATTTTATTCTAAATTTTATTATTGCGTGAAGCGAACTAAAGATCGAAGATATTTAGCCTTCGAATAATTTAAAAAAAAGACATATATTTATAGACATCCTTCTACAATTTTTCTCAACCAGCATTGAATCTTTTGAAAATCCTAAAGTTATTAGTACTCGGAACGAATAAAGATCGGAGATGTCACCTTCGTACAGTTTACTTTCGCAAATATTGTATTCCTGAAATCTTTCCGCATTGTTTTCCAATTAGCACAGATTCTTTGGAGAACGATTTACCTCTCCTCCCGATCACAACTAAAACAACCAATATTCGAAATGGCATAAAGAAATAACCATATTTCAAAATTGCAGGCTGATTCCGAAGTCCGGTCCGTATTTTGAATTTCAATTTTTTGAGAGCGATTCTTTAACTGCTGCAGCGAGTTGTTTCTTAAAAAATACGAGACAAGCTTTGAATTGGATGCGGTACTATAAACAACTAAGCGTCTCTGCCTCAAGTATTCTCTAACTTATATTGTAGTGCATGCTCGGGTATGTATGTAAGCACGTATGTATATATATATATATATATATATATATATATATATATATATATATATATATATATATATATACACATATATATATACTGTATATATATATGTACACACATATATATATATATGTATAAATACGTTAATTTATCTTTATTTTTCTTTAATTTCTTATTGTCTTTATCTGTTTCAATTTATTCACCTACGATTATTCTACGTATTAATTTTTTTTTTTTGCATTCTAATGGTCCTTTGGCTGTATGCATTCTTAATAATAATAATAATAAAAATAATAATAATAATAATAATAATAATAATAACTAAAGTTAAAAAAACACCGAAATCTGTCATGAAATTCTTGTATAAAGAAATCGACAGACTTATGGATAGATATTTGCAGTGCTTAGATCCTTGTTCCCATGTTGAGTTTTTAACCCAGTAATTATGACAGTAAAAGCGAAAATTAACAATAGCAAAATAAATATATACATATTATGTATATATTGACACTGGATGGTATCTAGCGGGGATATTTATTCATGAAGGTTACAAGCTTTCTAGGGCTAACAGTCCTCATTGTCGAATGGCGGGATACTTGACAATGGGGACTGTTAGCCCTGGAAAGCTTGTAACCTTCTTGAATAAATATCTCCGCTAGATACCGTCCAGTTTCAATGAGGTCCCGTTATTAATAGTATTAATGCACAGAACAATTGTGTAAGTGATAAAGTTAAGATATATATATATATATATATATATATATATATATATATATATATATATATATATATATATATATATATATATATATATATATATATATATATATATATATATATATACATACAGTATGTGTGTGTGTGTGTGTGTATGTGTCAGTGTGTGTCTGTAAGACTTATGCACATGGTTGGTGGTGTAAGTGTTGTGTAGTTTGCATAATTCTAATTATGATTTACTGATTGTAAATATATTTTTGAGATTCAAATTGAAATACTTTTACAATGTTGTGTTCGATAAATTTAATCACAGATACGTGCTGAAAATTTGGTATTATTCTGTAGTTTGTTTGTTTTGCATATGCAAATTTGAATCTAATGAATCCCTAAATGTTACAATATCACTTGATTAAAGCTCTGCGACATAAGTTGCTATTTAGTGCACAGACTCATCCAAGGGAGATTCTACCATACAGGAAACAAATCCACTGTGTGAGAAGCATTACTCATCAATATCAGAATCCCAAAAGCGGCGTTTTGCTGAGTCACCCACCTTCGGTGACCAACGCTACTTTAGACGACAGGAGATAGTTTGAGAACCAAAATTCTACGTTGCACGTGGTCCAAAAGTTGTTTGTGCTTAATAATAGAAATGGAAGTCTAAAAATAGTCAATTGCTTTCGCAATTGCGTGAGAACTAGCTGGTTCGAAGAATACTCGAACGCACCTTGGATAAGACACTGCTACTTCAAACGCCGCCTCTTGCAACGGATAAGGAAGAGGAGTTGCCTGATAAGATTATCCTCTTCAAAGTTACTAAGAACGCAGTTGTTGTTGCATGGGTCGTGGCGCGCCGTTGAATATGTTTGGGGTTCCTCTCTCTCTCTCTCTCTCTCTCTCTCTCTCTCTCTCTCTCTCTCTCTCTCTCTCTCTAATTTTCATCCTTATGCTGATCAGTGTATATCAAATAAAAATTTACAGCCTCCAACGCTATTAATGGTCAAAACCTAATTTCTGGTTTCCCTACCACTTTATATATATATATATATATATATATATATATATATATATATATATATATATATATATATATATTTATATATAAATATATATTGTATATATATACACTGTATATATACATACATATATATACATAATATACATATATGCATATATATATATGTATATATATATATATATATATATATATATATATATATATATATATATATATATATATACATATGGCAGTTTGTTGATTTTCCTCTGGAGCCACCTCTGTTAAAGGGTTAAGAGGAACAGCTAAATGCTGAAAGACTATATTGTGTAAGCACACACACACGCGCATACATATATACATATACATATATATATATATATATATATATATATATATATATATATATATATGTATGTATATATATACATATATATATATATACATACATACGTATAATTTTTATTGTCACTATACTGCAATCATTATAAGCACTCTTATTAACTAAGGCAAAGTGCAAATGGACTTGACAAGCAATTTTTTCAGAACACACACACATATATAGATATATGTACACACACACACACACACACACACACACACACACACACATATATATATATATATATATATATATATATATATAATTTATTTATGATCTGAAAAAGATTGCTTGTCAAGTTGCAGGGACTTTGTCCTGGGTAAAAGTGTCCTTATAATAATAATAATAATAATAATAATAATAATAATAATAATAATAATAATAATAATAATAATAATAATAATTTTTCAAGATCCTGAGAGAAAGTGGAAATAATCCAAATGCAGGAGATGAAAACGCGAAGTCTTTCCTCGTGTGTGTAGCACAACAGACCAGCCCTCGCACCCCGCTGAACAAATGCAATAATACCCTAAAAATACTTTATGTTAATTCATCTACTTTCTGCCCAATCTTGGGTATGTTGGGCACCAAACACTTATTATTCGGGGACGGAACTTCGAAAAAAGATAACCGAGGGGGTGTTTAAATTTAGAAGCGCGGTATTCTATATATAGCTTATATTTTGAACAACTCGAGAGAATGGGTTGGATTCTCGACAAAAAAATAAAAATAAAATAAAAATAAAAAAAACACCCGAGCTAATCCGGCTTTCGAAGCACTACTTCAAACGCCGCTTTTGTGAAAGCACGAGATAAGATTATTCTCACGGTGTCAGGTGCCGTTGAAGACTTCTGCCCCCCCCCCCCTTTCCTGTTAAAGGCTCCCCCCCCCCCCACCTCCATAAACCGCCACTCGAAGACGTGTTGCAGTATTGTTGCCCTTCAGATATGATAGTGACTGCCGTTTTGTATTGTTTCTCTTTCGCTTGATGGAACTTGTAGCCTAAATGGAGGTTTTATGGCAGGCATACGCTCTCTCTCTCTCTCTCTGTATCTTTCTCTATGAGGAAACCTCATGTTGTTACACTTTCAATAACTACCGTTTTGTATTGTTTCTCATGCGCTTCATGGAACTTGTAGTGTAGGATAAATTTGGTTAAGTTGTTTTACGGAGGGCATACTCTCTCTCTCTCTCCGTCTCTCTGTCACTGTCTCTCTCTCTCTCTCTCTGAGAACAACTCAAGTTACAGTTTCATCTGAAAGGCATTTCGCGTCTCTACAAGTATAGCATTAGATTAAACAATTATCCGAGAATTATTTCTCTCTCTCTCTCTCTCGTATGGACTGAGAATAATTTGGGTTATTTGTTATAATTATCATTCTCTCCCTCTCTCCTGTAGATTGAAAATAATTTGGGTTATTTGTTTACTGTTATCATTCTCTCTCTCTCTCTCTCTCTCTCTCGTACAGATTGAGAATAATTTGGGTTATTTATTTATCATTATCTCTCTCTCTCTCTCACGTACAGATTGAGAATAATTTGGGTTATTTATTTATCATTCTCTCTCTCTCGTACAGATTGAGAATAATTTGGGTTGTTTATTTATCATTCTCTCTCTCTCTCGTATAAACTGAGAATATTGTAGTGTAACAACGGCACTACAGAAAATACAACTGATAGGTACAAACTGTAATACCATCATTTTGGTGTCTCTCTCTCTCTCAGTTCTTCGTTGGAGGGGTGGACAGAGCTGTCGCCTGGCACTCTGTTAACCCAGCGTTCGACTCTCCTACCCGGCTAATGAAGAATCAGAGGAATTTATTTCTGGTGATAGAAATTCATTTCTCGTCATAATGCGGTTCGGATCCCACAATAAGCTGTAGGTCCCGTTGCTAGGTACCCAGTTGGTTCTTAGCCACGTAAAATAAATCTAATCCTTCGGGCCAGCCCTAGGAGAGCTGTTAATCAGCTCAGTGGTCTGGTTAAACTAAGATATACTTTTTCTTTCTCTCTCTCTCTCTCTCTCTCTCTCTCTCTCTCTCTTATTTTCGCCATACAAGCATTACAAATCACTACAGCTAATAGTGAACACGAAAACTGCAAGTTAACAAATGGTTATTAGATACTGAGGAATAATTTGAAATTTGGCATCTCTTCATTGCACCTTGTTTATCTATTATCTCTCTGTCATCAGCTTGTAAATGTCATTATAACAGATTAAAGACAGTTATATCGGATCTACAGCCTTTTTCCACATACTTTAGTCTTAATCTATATCCCGCACACACAAACACACACACACACAGAAAGAGAGAGAGAGAGAGAGAGAGAGAGAGAGAGAGAGAGAGAGAGAGAGAGAGAGAGAGAGAGAGAGCAAAATGGCGGTATTACAGTTTGTACCTATCAATTATATCTTTTGTAGTGCCGTTGTTACACGACAATATTCTCAGTTCATACGAGAGAGAGAGAGAGAGAGAGAGAGAGAGAGAGAGAGAGAGAGAGAGAGAGAGAGAGCAAAATGGCGGTATTACAGTTTGTGCATATTAATTGTATCTTTTGTAGCGCCGTTGTTATACTGCAATATTCCCAGTTCATACGAGAGAGAGAGAGAGAGAGAGAGAGAGAGAGAGAGACATAACAATAGGAAAAATAACCCAAATTTTCTCAATCCATGAGAGAGAGAGAGAGAGAGAGATAACAATAAACAAATAAACCAAATTATTCTCAATCTATGAGAGAGAGAGAGAGAGAGAGAGAGAGAGAGAGAGAGAGAGAGAGAGAGAGAATGACAAAAATAAACAAACAACCCAAATTATTCTCAATAGAGAGGACGATAACAATAAACAAATAACCTAAAATATTCTCAGTCTATAAGAGAGAGAGAGAGAGAGAGAGAGAGAGAGAGAGAGAGAGAGAGAGAGAGAGAGAGCTAACAACAACAATAAACAAGTAATCTAAAATATTCTCAGTCTATAAGAGAGAGAGAGAGAGAGAGCGATAACAATAAACAAATAACCTAAAATATTCTCAATCTATAAGAGAGAGAGAGAGAGAGAGAGAGAGAGAGAGAGAGAGAGAGAAAGAGAGAGAGAGAGAGAGCAATAACAATAAACAAATAACCTAAAATATTCTCAGTCCATAAGAGAGAGAGAGAGAAAGAGAGAGAGAGAGAGAGAGGACGATAACAATAAACAAATAACCTAAAATATTCTCAGTCTATAAGAGAGAGAGAGAGAGAGAGAGAGAGAGAGAGAGAGAGAGAGAGAGAGAGAGAGCTAACGACAACAATAAACAAATAATCTAAAATATTCTCAATCTATAAGAGAGAGAGAGAGAGAGAGAGAGAGCGATAACAATAAACAAATAACCTAAAATATTCTCAGCTATAAGAGAGAGAGAGAGAGAGAGAGAGAGAGAGAGCTAACGACAACAATAAACAAATAATCTAAAATATTCTCAATCTATAAGAGAGAGAGAGAGAGAGAGCGATAACAATAAACAAATAACCTAAAATATTCTCAATCTATAAGAGAGAGAGAGAGAGAGAGAGAGAGAGAGAGAGAGAGAGAGAGAGAGAGAGAGAGAGAGAGAGCGATAACAATAAACAAATAACCTAAAATATTCTCAATCTATAAGAGAGAGAGAGAGAGAGAGAGAGAGAGAGAGAGAGAGAATAACAATAAACAAATAACCTAAAATATTCTGTCTATGAGAGAGAGAGAGAGAGAGAGAGAGAGAGAGAGAGAGAGAGAGAGAGAGAGAGAGAACAACGATAACAATAAACAAATAACCCAAATTATTCTCAGTCTATACGAGACAGAGAGAGAGAGAGAGAGAGAGAGAGAGAGAGAGAGAGAGGGGGGGGGGGGTCGGTTTCAATTTGGCCTATCCCTCACCCACCTCACCCGGCGACAACGCGACAGTTCAGTGAGGAGACGGGTCGAAAGTCGGTACCAACGACACGTGGAAAACTTCAGTTCCCAACACGTGGAGAACAATGATAGCTACAACACTGACAGCGCGTGTAAAGTATCTGCCCCCCCCCCTCCCCCCAAAAAGAGCATATGGTCTAGTATATGGACCGTAATAACGACATCTCATCTAACCCATACAGTATTATGAGAGCGCGTAGTTCCTTATCTTGAGCCGCCAGAGATAGCGTACGGAGGCACGTGACACTTGACACTTGCCGCTCAACACTTAACCCGTATCTCTGGTTCATTTGGCCAACTTGGGCAAGTTGTGATCTAGATGTCGTCACTGAAGAGCAGTAGCTTTTGGAAGGAAGGAAGGAGGGAATATAAGCTTTAGGCCAAAGACCAAGCGCTGGGACCTATGAGGTCATTCAGCGTTGAAGGGAAAACTGAGAGAAAAGGAGGTATGAAAGGTGTAACAGGAGGAAAACCTTGCAGAGAAAACCTTTTCCAGTTGCACCATGAAACAATAGTTAGGAGAGGGTGGAAAGTAAGATGGAAGAAAGAGAATATGAATGGAGGTATAGTAAGAGGAATGAAAGGGGTTGCAGCTAGGGGCCGAAGGCACGCTGCCATGAACCTTAAGTAATGCCTACGGTGCACCGCGTTGGGTGCACTGATGTCACCACCCCACTACTGGGATTAGTTCTGGAAGACCGTTTGAGCTTTCAGAGAGATTAAGACTTCCTGAATATGATTCTCGAATGTCGTTAGCATTGAAGAGAATTAATGAAACCTTTAAATACAATCATCAGGGACCGTTAGCTTCAAGAGAATTTAATATAATCCTTAATTACACCTCCTCAAGACCGTTAGCTTTATAAAGATATACAGTATATAAACCTTAATAACATTTTCTGAAGGCCGTTAGCTTTAAGAAAAAAAAAATATAAACCCTCATTATATCTCCTGACGACCGTTAGCTTTAAGAATAGTTAATATAAACCCTAATTATATCTTCTGAAGACCGTTAGCTTTAAGAAAAGTTAATATAAACCCTCATTATATCTCCTGACGACCGTTAGCTTTAAGAAAAATTAATATAACCCTAATTATATCTCCTGAAGACCGTTAGCTTTCAGAAAAGTTAATATAAACCTTAATTTATATCTCCTGAAGACCGTTAGCTTTAAGAAAAAATAATGAAAGTTCTAAGCATGGCCCCCGAAGAACGTCACCTTTAAGAATAATTGTAAAAGCTAAATTTCCTCCTTGAAGGCCGTTAAAAGTAGGGACAGTCTTAAAATTTCAAATAAAATTCTTGGAGACAGTTAGCTTAGCGAATACTGAATGCAAACTCTAAATATGGGAGGAAAAATCATGAGCGCAAGAAAAAGTTATCAAAATCTTTAAATTGAAGGCAGTCTTCCAAACAAAATCTCCTAGAGACGCTGACCTCAAGAAAGAAGCAATACAAACGTCAAATATAACTCCAAAGAAAATATAACTTTAACTTCAAGGAAAATATAACTTTACGTTCAGTGAAAGTGTAACTTCCACTTCAAAGAAAATATAACTTTACGTTCAATGAAAGTGTAACTACCACTACAAAGAAAATATAACTTTAACTTCAAGGAAAATATAACTTCATGATCCATTAAGAGCGCTATTTCCAAGTATAAAAATACAAAATATATTCTTTGATGGCCGCTATCTAAAAAAAAAATGATAACTCTATCATTTTAGTAGTCATTTCAGGCTGTCATCTTTTAAGTCAACGGCAGTAAAAGGCATTAAATACGATCCTTTAGGACCAATAAAAAGCTTTATATATGATCCTTGATGACTCAGTCCTCGGGCAATGGCTCCAAGGCACACACAGACCGCAATTAAACACAATCGAGTGTTTGGGATATTAAGTGATAATTCAAAGCATTCTAGGAAGGAGCAGTTTTTTCTTTACGGACACTGATAAAATATTCCATTAATACAAATGAGCTCAAGAGTAAATTGGACCTGTTTACACGCAGGGTTCCATTTTTGTGTCTGTCTTAAACAAAAATCGAGTTTGAAATATCGTTTGAATTACAGTACATTTACTTTTCTTCACCTCTGCCAAATAAATCACATATCATACGAGGATTTAGAGCAATCTAATAAATTTTCCAACAGTAAGCCCAAGCATCAAATACGTTGTTATTTTATCTTTTCAAAGATTACATTAAAACACTGATGATGAATCATAGCAGTTATATATTAGATATACATATCTGTTACGAGCATATATACAGTATTATAATTATGAATATGTTATTGGTTGGTAAAAATGGAGGGGACTGATGTATTAACACATAAAAATGAGGAATGACACAGCTCAACTGAGAAGTATTAATTAATAGAACGAATAGGAATTTTCTTCTCTATAGGACACCGTGAACTCCTGTCGAATGAGCGAGCCTTCTGGAGTGGTAAGATGGCAGCCATCTTGGCCCGTTATTGCGTCTGCTTCATACGACTCATCCGCGCCATGGAGATCAATGGTTGAACCCTGTAACTCAACGCTCTTGCGCGCAGGAAAATGTGGGGGCTCACGAACTGGATTAAGCCGCCTTTGCAAATAAAGTACCGAGATAACGCCGATAGGAAAAGTCAGTCGAGGCCGGGAACTTTGATCTTGCGGTGTTACACGCGAAGCTACGACCTAATTGTTAGTTTGTGGGTTTCTCATCATGCAACCTCTATATTTTCGGTGGCTCTAATATTAGTGGCGGTATTGTTTAGGCTAATAATAATAATAATAATAATAATAATAATAATAATAATAATAGCTTCATCATGATAAAACTTAATATTCTAGCTGACGAGATAATAGTAGTAATGGGTATTGTTTTGAATGATTAATAATAATAATAATAATAATAATAATAATAATAATAATAATAATAATAATAATAATAATAATAATAATAACAATAATAATAATAACTCAGAAACAAAACCGCAGTTCTGCATGGGTGCAAATATTTAGAAATAAAGCTAAACAGAGAGCTTTCGAGAACCTGGTCGATTCCTCTTTTTTTATTTGTACCTTGACATAACTGTGGATTTGTTTCTCCACTTCAAGACTCTTGCTATTATGAGTATCTTCAATTAATGATAATAATAATAATAATAATAATAATAATAATAATAATAATAATAATAATAATAATAATAATAATAATAATGGGAAAAGTTTTAAAAGGCTATCCAAGGTATTTGTTGTTTTTTTTTTTTATCTGCTTCCATTTTCCTCAGGGAGGAAAATGTAGTTCGAGGCATTACATGCATGAGGAATGGAATGGAGTATAAAATTGAGGCCAAAAGCCAAGCGCTGCGACCTACGAATCGCTCAGCGCCGAAAGGAAAATTGTGTAACAAGGTTTTAAAGGTGTAACATAATGAAAACCTCAAAGCAGTTGCACTACGAAACAACTGTTAGGAGATGGAAGAGAGAGAAGATGAAAGGAGGCACCTTGGAAGGAATGGAGGGGGTCGCAGCTAGCGGCCGGGGGGACGCCGCGAAGAACCTTAAGTTATGGCCAATGCACTTGACGGCACTACCCGCGTAAGGTACTAGAGCAGTGGTTCTCAACCTCGGGGGCGTCAGCAATTTCTAGGGGAGGCGCGAAGCTTAGGGAAAATGTAAAAATTCTAGAATTACATTCGTTATTTTCTTAACAAGAGTGAGGAACTAATATCCAGAAGTTTATAAAAAATGAAAAAGTATCGCCTTTTAACGTTAGTTTCCTATAGTCTACCACTCTAGTTAGACTCGCTAGGCTTACCATTATTTTGTAATTATTTACCTCCCTCCCTGTCCCTTGAAACTTCTCTTTCTCTTTTTTTTTCTTCTAATCTGGGAGGGACTTTTACTCATGATGCAAGGGGGGCGTGGAGGGAAGGACCAACTCTTAGAGGGGGCGTGATAATAAAAAAGTTGAGAACCACTGTACTAGAGGGAGGAAGATGAGGCTACACACTGATATGTACAACGAACCAGACACTAGAGGAAGAGTTCCTAAGACAATAATGACCCAGCGGCCGCCTGCAAGCGAACCCGAGTGGCGAGTGAAACTTGTCAGTAAAAGAGCCCAAAAACCATTCATTCGGGCGGGAGCCTTTGATTCTACCCTGTATCTTCACTATATCGTAATCTCCGTACGAAGTCCCTTTCCGTAGAGGAAACGGCCTCTTAATGGGTCGCCATACGAGAGGCATGACTCTCTGTCGCTAATCAACCGGAAAATTCTGGAGAGGGGCGTTTTGGCTTAATCATCCACCTTTAAGAGAACGCATCTTCTTCTTCTTGGTTCCTCGACGCAGGAAGGAGCGACCTCTCGGTTCCAAAAAGGTCTCATTCACTTGCCATGGAGTTTGGGGTACGAAAAAAACTCGAGTTTAATTATAGACAGCAAGAGAAAACAAGCACTTAAATATAGTATTACTATGTTTGAGTAATCGCATTTTTTTTTTGTGTGTGTCACACGAGGCACTTGAGTTCGTTTCATCGCGTTCAAGTGCCCAGATACGATAAGATTATTCTCAGGTTTGATGACAACCTAGCCTGTAGGTACAGTCACTGCGTGCCTCTGATCTTTCGTCCTCCGAGTTGACGTTCTTCATTCTCATTCCCGCATTCTTCGGAAGCTCGAATTTCAAGTCAACAGCCCCTGTGGGTTTGATCCATATGGATAGGAGGTTCATTTTCTGAATGATGGCTACGATTTCGCTGGGTCGCCAAGCCATTTCAGTGGGTCCCCCCAAGGGTTAAAACTTTATGGGCGTATTATTTTCCCAATACTCTCATTATTATTATAATTATCATTAATATTAGAGAGAATATTGTATTAAGAATACATAATTCATTAACATCTAAGCACAACATTATAGAGGCATAGAACTTTTCTTCCTCCACAGTGGTAAATCACAGTCTAATTATACATTTATTTAATTGTTAGACTGAAGAACACCATTGAATATTATTGTGGACCTGATATACAACTACACATTTAATTCTATATCATGAAACAAAAACATTTTGGTTTTCTTTATGCTAGTTAATGTGTTGTTCCTTTCTCATGGACCATTGTTATGCAGATGTGCTGCTTGCATTACTACAAATCTCTGCATGTAATTTTTGTTTCTGTAACACGTTTTCATAAGCATAATTATGCAAAAAGAAAATGTTTGTGAGGGCATGGGTCGCCATGGTTAATTTGGACAAGGTGTTGGGTCACTGCCAAAAAAGGTTGAGACCACTGGTCTGCTGGCATGTATAACTCATATTCCTACCTATCTACATAAAGTTTTCTCAGTTAATACAACCAAATATACGCAGGAATCGAGCCCGTACACTCATTTTGTGATGCACAGAGAAGCAAAGCACAATTTTGACAAAAGTTATTCCCTTCTTTTATTAAGGCATTCACCTTTTTTAGTTTTCTGTAAAAGAAAAATATTGTGCCGGCTTTGTCTGTACGTCCGCACTTTTTCTGTCCACCCTCAGATCTTAAAAACTTCTGAGGCTAGAAGGCTGCAAATTGGTATGTTGATCATCCACCCTCCAGTTATCATTTTTACCAAATTGCAGCCCTCTAGCCTCATCAGTTTTTTTTTAAATTTTATTTAAAGTTAAAGTTAGCCATGATCGTGCTTCTGGCAACGACATGAGGCAGGCCACCACTGGGCTGTGATTAAGTTTCATGGGCCGCGGCTCATACAGCATTATACCGAGAACACCGAAAGATAGGTCTGTTTTCGGTGGTCTTGATTATACGCTGTACAGAAAACTCGATTTCGCCGAAAAAAAACTTTAGCGCATATTTTACGTCTTTACTCAAGTTACTGTTAGTCTTTTGGCCATCATTTTGGCCCAGTGTCGCTGGCACTAAACTCCTAAAGTATCGTAAATTGGGAGTTGTTTCTTAACTAACAAAAATGTCCTTTAAGAAACTTAAAAGCAATTTTACTCAGCCTCGTAAATACTTATGACCACAGACAAGTTTCGTGGTCACAAGGAAAACAAGGACACCGCTGTTATTCATCTTCTTCCCGATTTTCTGATGAATTTGAAATTTTTCTTATAATTTATATATATATATATATCTTTCCTGAATATCTGTCTCTTAACCTTCAAATATTCATAATGCTTGAGCTTCCGGGCACAGTAAAAATCAATTTAAGGATTTGTCCAAAAAACTGACGATGCTTCTAATTCAACATGGCTTCCTCTCTGGGACTTGCACTCCTAAACTTACATACCCTCATCTCGGCCCTGGCCCTGTTGTGTTGCCAGTTTTAAAGACATTCCTTCGAAGCATAGGCATAATGCAATCAGCAACATTACAATCCACCAAGAGGTATAATCACAAAGAAACTGGGCAGTCAGAAGCTACCATCCGGAACGCCAGTATTACGTCACGTCGTTCGAGAGCCAACACAAACGAGGCGAGATGAGAAACGCACTTAGTCACTGCACTTTCGACACCCCGCGGCTATTTTGGGCAACAAGAAGCTATTTCGGGACCTCATTCTCTCGTAGTACCTCAAGGAAAAGGAAATTATATTATTCACAACAGAAGGGAGACTCTAAATATAGCGAGATATATTTGGAAAGGCTTCGAAAGTAGATCGATACTCCTCGGTGCAACAAGCACTCGAGGACATCCGAAATTAGAACCAACACTCGAAGTGCCGCTTTGATGAAAGCACAACGTGACGACGCGTCAGATTAGATTATTCTTGCGGCGGCACTACTTGGAGAAAGCGTGCGATAGTTTTTTTTTTTATTTTCCTTGGACGATAAGTGATCGGTGTTACAATGCCTCGGCACAAATTACGTATTCGTTATTCATAGCTCTCTCTCTCTGTATGTGTGTATATATATATATGATAAACACATATAGATATATGTACATATATTTATATAATGTATATATATATATATATATATATATATATATATATATATATATATATATATATATATATATATATATATATATATATATACATATGAATTTTCTATCACAACACCGTGACATTTTATATGCAAACGTTAAGCTACAAATGTCGTTTAATATCCAATTCGCGCTACTTCGGGAATGTCACCGAAGGGGAATTACAAGTGATAAATGATTTGGGGTACCAAACCATTTATCACTTACAATATAATTCCCCTGCGGTGATATTCCGGACATAGCGAATTGGATATTGAACGACATTTGTAGCTTAATGTTTATAGCATATATATATATATATATATATATATATATATATATATATATATATATATATATATATATATATATATATACAGTATATATGTATATATATACACATATATATATAATTATATACTGTATCTATAATATATACATATATACATAAATATATATATATATATATATATATATATATATATATATATATATATATATATATATATATATATATATATATATATATATATATATAATGGACAAAATGCATGGCCTGAGGTAATGTTTAACTTACCATTGAGACATTTAATATATATATATATATACATACATATATATATATATATATATATATATATATATATATATATATATATATATATATATAAATATGTGCGTGTGTGTGTGTAACAATGAACCATGTACCTGGTAGATGATAGACTTTTGTGGGTCTTGGCCTTGGGAGAACTGGGCAGGGGATTAACAAATACAACCTGAAAATTTTAAAGGCAGTATCCTCTAGATCCACACATTCCGATGAGGAAAGGCGTGTAGATTGTGTGTATATGTGTATATATATGAATATACACATGTATATATGTTTATACACATATACATGTACATTTATGTATGTATATAAATATATAATATATATATATATATATAAATATATAGTCTTTTCTTGAATTTTTTTCGGTCAAAATTTCCGTTAAAAACTCGTATTTTTCCGTTTTACAAAACGATTTTGTTTATCGTACTACGCTGTAATGAATTTAATTCATCACATACCGAATATTCATGGCACTTTTACGCATTGGGGAACGAGAGAGAGAGAGAGAGAGAGAGAGAGAGAGAGAGAGAGAGAGAGAGAGAGAGAGATGAATCTCTCTTTATCCTGGCTCACGGAAGAGTTGTGCACTTGATCAAACAAGTAAAAAATGCGCCGAAGCGTCTTCGGCTCAATCGAGTTTTCTGTACATCCGCTACAGCGTATAATCAAGGCCACCGAAAATAGATCGATCTTTCGGTGGTCTCGGTATAGTGCTGTAAGAGCCGCGGCCCATGAAACTTTAACCTTGGCCCGGTGGTGGCCTATCCTATATCGTTGCCAGAAGCAAGGTTATGGCTATATTTAACCTTGAATCAAATAAAAACTACTAAGGTTAGAGGGCTGCAATTTAGTATGTTTGATGATTGGAGGGTGGATGATCAAGGAACCAACTTGCAGCCCTCTAGCCTCAGTAGTTTTTAAGATCTGAGGGCGGACAGAAAAAGAGCTGACAGAGAAAAGTGCGGACAGAATAAAGTGCGGAAGGACAGACAAAGCCGGCACAAAAGTTTTCTTCTACAGAAAGCTAAAAACTGAGAAAAACCCAAAGATAGAGCACTTCAATTTAGGCTCACGTACCGGACAACGGATTTGCTCTGTGTATAAAAAATAAAGTCAGGATAATCCCTTGCAAGCGGAAACAGAGCCTCAGAAATGTTATTTATTTGTTCATTTACTTGTCTACCTGTTTATTTATTAGTTAATTTATCTATTTATTTATATATTTGTTTCATTTAATTTTTAATTATTCTTTCGCTACTACTTGGGGAGCCCGATTTGGGATAGAATTGAATGATTGTGGTCCTTATTCCCAAGGAATCTTAATAAATTATTTTCTTCCTAAGGCCTATCCTTTAGGACATTAAGACACTACTTTTGACAATAGCATAGGTTATTATTATTATTATTATTATTATTATTATTATTATTATTATTATTATTATTATTATTATTATTAATAAACAAAAATATCAATCTCGAATTGTCATAGTATAACTTCGTAACTACGATTATTACAGGTGAAATAATAATAATAATAATAATAATAATAATAATAATAATAATAATAATATCCTTCATCTTAGCTTACTCAGTATTACCATTATTACTACTATTATTATTACTTAAAAAATAAAGTATTTAATGACACTAGACAGAGAAAAACTCTTTTAAGGGGATTAAGATTCTATACACCAAAGTTAAGCATCTTTAAGCCTGTCCAGTGCTTGAATGGGTGATCACGTGGCTGATCCTGTCCGTAAATAAGCCAGCCTTGAGCTTCAATGGGTGCAGGGCGCATGGCTAGCAGCCTCATCCCCAAAAAATTACTTGCTGAAGACTGAAAGGGTAGGTAGCACCGATAGATATGAAAAACCTATGTTTGGGATAACATTGTGCGGAAATCAGTAATCCTCTAAAGGAGCACTTGGCTCAGTGACAAGCTTGGGAATAGGATTTTCTTCCTAATTTAGTTTTTCCTGACTTATTCTAACCTTTATTCCTTACAGGGGCCAAAAAGGGTTTCTAAACTCTGTAATTAATGTCTGTTACCCTCTTTTGTTCCTCTTCTCCTGTAATTTCATGTTTTTTTTTCGAGGCTGGGATCTCGAAAAGTTAAACTACTGCGCATGTTTCCCAGTACAGACGGAAGCTGAGTCAGTCAGATTGTGAGACGCACTACTTCAAACGCCGGCTTTTATGAAAGCAATGGCGCTCGATAAGATTACCTCTCGGGAACTGGTTCCAGTCGGTGCGAGTCACTTGCCAGCGCATTTCCCGTCGAATTTTTCCTGTTCGTTGCATAACGGTCGGTTCTGGGATGACGAGAGAGGATTTAGGCGGATTTCCTGGAGAGGAAGAAGAAGAAAAAACAGCCATTGCGGCTCTGTTGACCTATTCAGTGAAGCTGAGAGTTCGGTTCCTTGTAGTCTTTCTGTATTTACTATTATCCTCTGTAACTTCTTTCAAATGAACACCATATTCTTTGGAAGTTTGAATTTCAGGTCAACGGTCCCTGGGTTTGTTCCATAAGATTACGGTTTATCTTCTGAATAATAAAAATAACGACAACAACAAATAATAATAATAATAAAATAGTTTAACTGAGTTGGGTCACAACCTATGTGGATATGTTTATGGGATAGCAAATTTATCCCAGTTATGATGACACTACAAATCACCTTCTCACTTGATATATGTTAATTGTTACATAACTGTCAATTAACCGAGATACTTAAATTTCACCCTTTAAACGGTTTGACGCATTTTTTCCCCCCTCCCGCTCAGAAAGTGGTACTCCGTATGTGCCTAACCGGTGTCTATTCCAACCTGACAAAAGCAATTTTTCACCTTTTCACTGAGTTGATTAATGAAAATATTACAGCTAAATCTATAAATGTGTAAGACAGAAAACAACAAAAGTCTATGAGAGCTTACAGGCCTTCTACGAACTCGCGTGGTAAGTATAACCCTTTTCTCTTCACGCGCCTGGTCTTAGGCCTATTGGCTTATGTAATAAAGAAATTTAAGTCGATGGGCCAATTAACCTATCTATTCTAAAAGCTATTTATCACCTCCTCACCCTAAAATGTATCCTCTAAATGCATCCCCTACTGAGAGTCATGAATGGCTATTAATCACTCCTTCACATACAGCAGTAACAGACATTTCCACAACTCGATTTAGCGGAAGCAATTACACATTGATTCTTGTAGCTTTCAAGGCGAGACAGTTAGAGGACTCTTTTAACAATTCATCATATGACTGTTTGTCATTAGGCAATCCACATTCAGATGGCCTCCCTCTACATCTTGTCCAAGAAGGTTAGTTACCTTCAAACTTCGTGAGTCTCAAGACTACATAGGTCTAGGGTGGGTAACTTCATGTCCAATGTAGAGTAGTACTATTTCATTTTGGAAGAGACTTTTGCTTCTGAACGTAAGCATTGAAACCAACATTATAATGCTCTTAAGAGATTCTTCGGGAAATTGACACTGAATTGACATTCTAATGGAACACTGCCTGCTTAATACTGTTCCTGCCGTACATAATAAGAAAAAATAAAAAAAGTAACTTTTCGATACTGTCATTAAGAACTAAATGAAAAATGAAACGCCATTTGTTTTCGATGGTACCCGGCCTACTATTTGCGTTTCGCGTGCTTGGTTGTTTCCCCTACACCTGGAAAAACAACAATGGCCACATGGAAGTGAAGAGGTCTACCTTTTTCACCTTGTGGTCCTTGGCTCTAATGACAATAATGACCGCTCTCTCCGCCCTGAGCATCGTTTACTCTCCGAGAGACATCGAAGGAATGACAGCCAGAGTCAGCACGTACTTACTCAGCTACGGAACGTACAGCGTGCTTTCGGTCTTCTTCCCGTACATCGTCCTCCGGAGCTACAGGTTGGCGGAGAGTCTTCGCCGTTTGGCGGGAAACGGAGCCAGCGTCTGGAGGCCCGTCGTGACCAGAAGAGACTATTTCTTACTCATCTATATCGCCGGAACGTCCTGCGCCCTTACGTACCTAACTTACAACGCTATCGTAGATCTGTTCGTGTACGTTGACTTGGATTTCGTCATTTACGATGCGTCTTCAGCAACTTGCGACTTCGTCAGCGAGGTGATGGTGGTCGTGGTGGTCCTTCTTGTGTATTATCTGTTAAAGATCATACATATCGAGAGCAAGAACGTTGTCGATGCGATGTGTGAGAATTTTGGTGTCGATTCTTCCCCTCTCGAGGCGGCGACGGAAGAGGGAGGAAGTCGCGAGTTGGAGGTCGAGCATTCAAATCACATGCCGTCTCACAGTACGCCTGCGACGAGTGATGGCTTTGCATTTCCCCGGAGGAAGCGTCTTTTGGTAAGATGTTAACACTGTTTGTCAATTGTTTTAGTTTAGTCTCACATTCTCTTAGTGTATTTTGGGCTTCATGAAGACCCACCTGCACTTTGATTAAATAGCAGGAACTTCTGATTTATTGCCGAGGTAAACCAAGCTTTCGGGAAGCCATCTTTGCCTACATTAGGCCTTTAAAAAAACTTAACTATTAAAAGAAATGAAATACATTAAACACTAACACAAGAAAATAAAATTTAAAGTTGCATTAAAAAAACGCAAGATTCAAATATAAGATTAAATTGAAATCAGAGCGTAAAGTACTTGGCCACTTCGAAACAAAAATATTGAAATAAGAACTCAAAAGTAATAGACTTGTAAACACATACCAAACAGTACTAAGGAGTAAGTAACCATACCGTAGTTTATCTGAAAACAAATAAACATCTCATCTCGATTGGTTCATAAAGACTTCATCTATGTTGTGGAGGTTACTTTTCGAAGTGATTGGTAACATAAAACAGTCCAATGAAATTTTGTTAACTTTACAGTAATGGAATAAAAGGAGTTTTTCCTTGTCCTCTTTACAAAAGTTTGTATGTTAGTCTATGTTCGAATGAGAATGTATGCTAACATTGATGATAATGATAAAGACGTGATAATGACGACGGGATTGTTACCCATTTTAAAGTGAAATTTGACGGGGCTTCATTGTTAAAGGAATGTTTTCGAAAATTTATTAAAGTTACTGAAAGTCAAAATAGGAGGAAATGTGAGAACAGAATTATATGATTTATGAAATAATAACTCTCCGCTGAGTGTAGACTTAAAAAGGTTGTATCTCAGTCTAAATGGCTCACAACCTCTTGACAAGCGACGGAAATCAATAGGCTACCCCGCAACAAGTAACTGTCAAATGCGTCTGTTTATTTTCTGAAGACCTTCACGCTTCCCTTTTGTTATTTAACACATTCCTGTTGCCCCAACAATGCCAGACGAGAGCAATTTCGCGCCACTAATGACAGCTTTCACTCCATCCTGTAGGATGAGGCGATCGACCCAGTTCGATTCCTCTCAATGACTAATTATTCCGCATGCAAGGTGAAGACTGAGCTATTGGACGGCCTTCAATTAAGGCTTTCGCCGGGCATTCTTTGATAATCTACCTCCTGTTTGTTTTCTGTTACGCAAGGCCGTTTTATAAGCTTTCTATCGCGTCCAGCGGCAGCTGGTTGTCAGTCGCTATGTACGGACGCTGGAGGTCACTGGGTAGTGTGTCTCCTGACTGTACTTAGGTCTAACGATTAGACGCATATCGTCGCAGATGTTATAGGCCATCAATTAATCAGATTACCATTCAGGCAGACTTTTAGGCGCTACAGGATTGCGGCTTGTCAATATTGTTTCTATAGTATTAAACGTTTAGCCAATCCAGTGGGTTTATAAAAAAAACTAATGCTGCAATATAACTATTGAGAACATACTAGAAAGAACAATTTATAAAGAGATAGTCCTGAAAAGTTGGAGTAACGTTTTTGAATAGATTCTGTAATCTGAAATACATTCTACGGAAAGAGCGACCATGAAACTGCATCGTTTTTCCGTAGGCCTAGTTCCTTTTCTGCTGAATGTGCTGCGTGTACTGGGTTGTTATCCCTACACCTTGAAGAACAACAACTTCGGAAACCTGGAAGTGAAACGGTCTCTCTCGGCCACCTTCTGGTCTTTGGCCCTGATGGCTGTCATGACAGGTTGCTCTGTCACGAGCATCATCTATTCCCCAAGGAATATTAAAGGAATGACAGCCAGAGTCAGCGCGTACATACTCAACTACGGAACCTACGGCCTTTTATCGGTCTTCTTCCCTTACATAGTACTTAGAAGCCACAGGTTGGCGGGAATCCTACGCATTTTGGCGGGAAACGGCGTCAGCATCAGGGATTCCATTCTGACAAGGAGGGACTATTTCATTTTCATATATATAGCTGGAACGTCCAGCTCTCTCATCTACCTGACTTACGATGCCTTTAAAAGACTCAGTAAGCTTCAGATTCAGGACCATATTATTTACTTATCGGTTGGAGGGACGTGCGATCTGGTCTTTGAACTGATGGTGGTAGCTGTGATTCTTCTCGTGTATTTTCTGTTGAAAATTGTATATCTCGAGTGTAAAGACACCGTTGGTGCCATGTGTCTCAGTTTCGAAGGCGTCTCGTCATCTCCTCTGAAGGAAATAGAAGAGAGACGGATTACTGACCGCAGGAACTTAATTCAAGTGATGCCATATGACCAGTCTCTCATAATTGAAGACTTAGTAACTTCCCTAACGAAGCATGTTCTAGTAAGTTATGAGAAAACTATGCCATAGTTTTAAATAACAGTTATATATATATATATATGTATATATATATATGCAGTATATATATGTATATATATATGTGTGTATGTGTATGTATGTATAAACACAGGGGTATATTTATATCTACAGTCATACCATTAAACAAGAGGGGGTTAAGTTTTCCGCAACTTGTCTGTAACCGGACTTAGTACAGAGGGTCTGATACTCAGTTAAAGGAGAATTCTGGCAATGATCTCCCCCTGTTCAGTCTTGCTGGATATGAATCTCTTATAAATGCCCCAGCGATTGTACCAACTGAGTTTATAAACCAAAGATTTGATCTACCTGTAGTTCCCATTTGTACTTGTACCAAAGTTAAGTATACCTTAGTTTAACTAGACCACTGAGCTGATTAACAGCTCTCCTAGGGCTAGCCCGAAGGATTAGACTTATTTTACGTGGCTAAGAACCAGCAACGAACCACATTATACCGAGAAATGAATTTCTATCACCAGAAATAAATTCCTCTAACCCTTCACTGGTCGGCCGGAGAATCGAACGCGGGCCTAGGAGAATGCTAGGCGAGTACGATATCGACCCATCCAGTGGAGAACTTGTAGTTGCACCAGTTCCCAAAATGTTCTGACCAAATCTCTTTCTTTCCAGAGCACCCGAATCAACAATCGCATCAAGACTGCCCAACAGAAGAGTCTAACCCCTTCTTCAGGAGAACCCACGCGGCGCGCTTCCGACACCAGTCCGAGCCACAACCAGGTGGCCAACTACTTGATGTCCTTGGATGAGGTGGTCCTCGAGATAACGGACTACGCTGGTCCTCTGGTCATTATGATCCTGCTGACCAGCACAGTGAACGCTACGACCATGCTCTACCTGACTAGCAAGGGGTTAAATCTGTACTACTGTGCTTACATCTCGCTGAAGATTCTGTGCGTCGTTGAGATCACCCGTCTCGCTGACCCTCTGTGGTGGAAGGTGAGAGAGAGAGATAGAAAGAGGGAGAGAGAGAGAGGGGAGGGGAGCAGGAGTGGTTTCAGACAGAGAGAGAGAGAGAGAGAAGTTGGTGTATATAGGGTATGTCTTCGGACAAGCGGGCAGGCAGAGAGAGAGAGAGAGAGAGAGAGAGAGAGAGAGAGAGAGAGAGAGAGAGAGAGAGAGAGAGATGAGAGCTGAGCAGGAGTGGTTTCAGACAGAGAGAGAGAGAAGTTGGTGTATATAAGGCATATCTACGGACAAACGGGCAGGGAGAGAGAGAGAGAGAGAGAGAGAGAGAGAGCTGAGAGGAGCAGGAGTGGTTTCAGAAAGAGAGAGGAGTTGGTTTATATAGGGTATGTCTACGCACAGGCAGCCAGTTAGGGCTAGAGGGAATGGAAGAGAGACCAGGTGAGAGATAGTTAGAAACTGAGAAAGTAATTGAGACAGACTATTATAGTTCATTTTACAGAATAGACATCCATTTTATTATTATTATTATTATTATTATTATTATTATTATTATTATTATTATTATTATTGCTGCAGAAGGAAGAATGCCTTCGTGAACTGAACAGGATCGCTGCTATGCGTAGATATTCCGAGGCTAAGAAGGTAAGTATGAAACACTTATTGTTATTATTATTATTATTATTATTATTATTATTATTATTATTATTATTATTATTATTATTATTATTATTGTCGTTGTTGTTGTTGTTGTTCTTGTTATTGGTGTTCATAATGAGTAAATATTCTTATATAATACTCCAAAACAACTCTGTTCAAGAGAAATTATTAGTACTTCATAAAACGTATCTATACCTTACACTGGTCTATGGTAATTCTAGGGAGTCCATTATTATTATTATTATTATTATTATTATTATTATTATTATTATTATTATTATTATTATTATTATTATTATTATTATAAGTAAGGAAGAAAATTATGAATATGGCATTTACTTTTGAGCAGAAAAAAAGAGTATTTGTGCTGTAGCATGGTTGGAAATTATTATTATCAGTTAATTGATATTTCCAAATTATACCATCACTTTATCTATTCGGATTATGTACTTAAATAATTAAGAAATTGGCGTATTATAATTATATATAGACTATTTAAACACTTCTTCGATTATATTTCTCATTACTTAATTCCACTAATTAATTATTCACGAATTCATTTATTCAGAAAACAGATTAGTTAAATACTTTATTGATTCATACGCATCGTTTTACTAAATATCTCAAAATAAATAAATAGTTATCCTATTTACTTTTTTAGGCCTATCTACAGAGAGTGGAAAAGGCATTAATGGCCAGTCCCTCCTTTGACGTCTGCCGTCTCTTTGTACTAGACAGACACGTTCTTATTACAGTAAGTATAGCCAGTGAGTGTAGACAGCATGTACAGTCAGGCCTCAACTTGTGTGTGTTAGGCTCATGCAAATTGCAAACCAGAAAAATGTGAATATGAATTAATCATATTGCAAAGCATGGCACTGTATCCACACGATTCAAGTGATTTAAAAGTCTACTCTGCGTGAGAGAGAGAGAGAGAGAGAGAGAGAGAGAGAGAGAGAGAGAGAGAGAGAGAGAGAGAGAGATTGCATATACTTTTTATCATTATTATTCAGAGATGGTGAACCCTACCCGTAAGGAACAAGCCCACAGGGGCCATTGACTTGAAATTCAAGCTTCCAAGGAACACGGTGCTCTCTGGTTATCAGTATTCTGTACTCTAATTCTTTATACTTACAAGTTCTCTTTCAGGTTATTAATGTATTCATAAATAAAAGCAATCCAAAAGTCTTGAATAAAACAAGATTCCCAGTGGTCATCTGCTTCAGTACAGGGTGTGTTAATGTTTATACTTGTTTACCTTAGGTATTCCTTAAACATAACATACTAACAACAGTAATCATATTTATATAGCATTTACTTTGGTTTAAGTAACAAAATAAATTTAAAGATGATGTACAGAGGTTTTATGCATACATTTGTGGGAATACCCAGGAGAGTATGTACATTGTGGCATTTCATATAAGAGATTTGGAGCTTCACAATTTTAGACCCATGTTCAGGTTGTGGAACCAAACTCCACTTAAGTTGAGGACCAGCTATATATATATATATAAACTAAAATTTGATTCCTTCCGCAGGTAGGTCATGCTGTCATCACGTACCTCATCATCTGTCTTCAGTTTGGGTCCTTGGAGACGCCAGACAGCCCGGAGAGAAATTCGACAGCCGAAAAACATTGTTAGAGTTTTGTAAGACCTAGGCCTAGGTGGTCTGCAAAATGCATCCATTGACTAACAAACAAACATATCTTTATTATTATTATTATTATTATTATTATTATTATTATTATTATTATTATTATTATTTGGAAAATAAAGTCTTACTTCACCGAAAAACAGGATTCCCATTTGCTAAACACAAATCTAATATGAATGAGCCTAATCGAATGTTGGAAATGAACACATAACTAAAGCTGAACAAATAGGAACCTCATAATTATAAACGCAAGTGAACAACAGAGGTATAAGCAAGTAGAATTCAGGCAAAGAGGATAACTGCCAAAATATTACAACAGTAATTCGTCGATACTTATCAGTCTAACGGGACTCGGTTTACAACTTGAATGAGTAAAAGCACTAGGCAGGGAGACTTCATTGTCTTATTGACTTCTCATAACTCTGTTTCGGCTGTGACAAATGGCGACATTTGAGTGTGTCATTCATTTGGCTCTGTCATATTTTGTGAAGGCTTAAATCAATCCTTAAGGTTGGTCTAGGTCACCCGCAATGGCCTGAAGAAACAATTACAGCGAGGGTAGTGATGACAGAAATATATATACAGATATATATATATATATATATATATATATATATATATATATATATATATATATATATATATATATATATATATATATATATATATATAATATGTTTTTCTCATACTCCTTCACCCTTTCGGGGACGAGCACTGAGCCATTATCAGCAGTACCTGCGGTTCCCGCCCAATTTATCGCCGCCACTAGTTCCTTTAACGAATGGAGGATACAAGTGACATTTGAGAGCAAAGGGCAGGTCTTGGGTTTTGAAGCATCTTCCCTAAAGACGTATTGGTAAATGAAGAAGGATAATGGTGCTGTCGTCATCTCAGCGCTGAATGGTTGCAACGTAACGTATGGTATGTAAAGTTTGAAATAGCTGATCAAGAAGTTGAGCTGAGGTAGGCCGAAACGAAAATTCAATATTTTGCCATAAAAAATTACTCAACAATGTTATTTAATTTATTACTACTTTGAGACTCTCTACTAGCTGACTCGATCATACCAAGATTCAAAGAGTGAATTAAGAAGGAAATCTCGATTCAGGTATTCTGAATGTTAGTTCAGCGTAGTTTGGTGCACCGCCACCAGGGCGGCGCTGCTTGCAGCGGCAGAGCCCGGGAACAACGGAGATTGAATAGGTCCCTGGTCTGTCTTGCTTGTGTTTTTTTCGTTCATTTTCTTCATAGAAGTGCGTTTTACAGCTTACACTTGCAGGAACGGGCCCAGGAATCCTTCAGGAGAAAATGGAGTAACATTTCACAGGTAAGCAAATTGGGCTTGATTTACCAACGATTTTATCCTAGTCAGGAAAATGTCTTTTTAGCCCTGGGAAGCTACGCTTCCTCTGTCACATGTCTTATATTTTCAATATATTTAGAGCATAAATGCAGTGGCGATTTCGGTTTTGAATCCAGAACATCATTACCCATATATATGCCTCATAATCGTGTAAAAAAAAATCTTGTTCGTTATTAAAAATGCTTAGTTGTGTGTAGGCCTACAGTATAGTTCACTGGTTTTGTCAACGAGGCTCGTCTTTTAAACATGTTACGGGGATGCGTAAGAACATCCGTTGTATTTTGTCAGTCATTAAGAATTTTTTGCAGCAGGTAGGCTTGTAGGATATTGTCTGTGCCATCAATTTTTCAGTTTTAGACATGTAAAGGCAGCGTTAGTGTTAAAATGTATTTAATCAAACATGGTTTCTCAATAAAATTTCGAGAGTTCGGGTCTAGGCCGTAAGTCATTTGGGCCGTAAGCACGTTTACGTGCAAAACCGGCGCCGTGTTTAGTAACAGCCTCTTGGGGATGTACGTAAAACAAAATAATGACGGTAAATACCATAAACATAACGTTTTACGTTGTTTTGGATGTTACGGCCTAAATGACCTCCGGCCGCAACGGCCAGGACCGAATTTCGGTATGTCACTCAGTGAGAGTATTTCAGGACGACGTAAACAAACGTTAGCAAACAACTAATGTTATTCGATTAAAAAAAATAGTTTTATTTTTATGTGTAACAGATCAACAAGTCCTGGTCCAATTTACGTTTCAGCCAAACGATGTGGCCCATAGATTGGTAAAGGCAAGAATATTAAGTTTTGTGGCTTAGGCTAAACCTACAGTATACCCACCAAACTACTCATCTGGAGAGATGCTATATCATTTAAACCTCATTGTAAGTACAACTTGATTCCTGGTATACAAAAAATTCTCTATTTTAAAAATGGTCGTATCACAACGCCAAAGAGAAAAATAACCCTTAAAGAATGGTAACTACAGGGAATAGAATCTGACCTAACTTTAGGCCTATGCCTCTTGATTCGACAGGTATTTTTTATTGTTTTGTTCGTTTTAAAGAACAATTTCACTTTAAACAAGTCGAAATTACTTTCTTATGACGCCTGTTTTTCGCGCGATCGGTGAGGTGGGCTGGGATGGTTTGGGGGAGGGGGTGGGTGAGGACTTGGCTTAGCGATTAGTTAGTTAGGCCCTATTGCCGAGGAAGCATTCATCCATGATCATTTTAATGAGATATGCTTCTAACAGAGAGAGAGAGAGAGAGAGAGAGAGAGAGAGAGAGAGAGAGAGAGAGAGAGAGAGAGAGAGAGTGGACTATTCATAGAATGATGAGCTCACTCGCTGTGATCCACTGGCATTGGTACTAGAGTTCTTCAGGTCACTTCGCTCTGCCCAACTTAATCCACCGCCAGGAGGCAGCCAGCGACCAGTGTATTAGGCTTCCTATGAGGTTGCTTTTCCATGTCTCCTGCCAGTATCGGCTGGTATTTTTCATTCCGTTTACTTTTGGAACTTCGGAGAGTTTGAAAATCAATACCTGTTTTGGCTCAATGACAAGAGGACGTAGGTGCGAAAGCATACCACTTGTTTCTCGAGTCTTCCTTTTATTGAATTATCAAAAGAAAACAAAGTGTACCTGGCGCGATGGTATCAACAACAACAAGTGATGTCCCCAGAGCACAGTTTGTCAGAAACATTTAGAAACTTCTGAAATATTACAGTAATGCCCTAATGTTTTGAACAGTAAGATCACAGTTTAAAAGCTGATCGTGTTAAACAGCTAGGAATTTGTAATGTTTGAAAAACAAATACAGTAACCATATATACAACTCTTTATATATTATTTACATATTTACAAATACAGCGCAAACTTCACGGGGTGTGTCCTTCAATCGAATTGTCTTCACTAAGGCACTGCCTTATTATAATCCATTGACGCTGTAAATACTTTTTGTATTACGTTCAGTTGTCAGTAATTTATCAGCACCAAACATTAGTCAGGTATAATTTAAGCACTATTAAGATTATTGTACCACTGTCATTATTTGTTTCAAGGAAATTTTCGGAGTAAGAATGTGACTCACTTCGTGTACACAATTCCACGAGCTTAGAAAGTCCCAACAACATCGTGAAACGTGATTTTTTGGCAGAAAACGTAATTCACAGAGACGTAAAGCGTAATGTTCATTATGGGACGAGCATTCAGCTTCCAGACATAGGAAACACACTTCCCAGGCAGTGTTATTCTCAAGGTTTCGTTGGCTCATTAGCTGCTTTGAGAAGTTTGGCAAAGGCTCCGTTTTCTTTCTTAGATAGTTCCTTCGGGTCACCGTCTTCGACAAGTTTCCCGTTTTCTAAGACGAGAACTCGCGGGTATTCCAGGAGGCTGTTCACCCCGTGCTGGAAAAAAGAGGAAATATCAATTGTTGTTAACATAATCATAATTCATTAAAGTGAGTAAACTTTGCCCTGAAAGTGTTGGATAAAAAGTAGATGCAGCTTGGGGCCGAAGGGACACTGCAGACACCCATTAGCAATGCATACAGTGCACCACTTGACGACACTACAGAGACACCTCAGACGAGAGAAATGAAATTGCCAGTGAGAGTTGAGACAATGCAAGAAACGAGATTGCCAGTAGAGTTGAGACAATGCAAGACGAGAGGAAACTTACAGCAATCGTGATAACGGTCGCCCGAGAGAAGGAAGTGTCAAGGGCATGGTGGAGGGCCCTCTCTGTGTTGGCATCGAGGGCAGAGGTGGCCTCGTCGAGGACGAGGAGCGACGACCTTCGCAGGATTGCCCTCGCGACGCAGAAGAGCTGCCTTTGCCCCGCGCTGAAATTAGTGCCTCCTTCGGCTACTTCGCTGTCTGATGGTGGAAGAGTGGGGATTATTTATACAGATATTGTAAAACGGATCTTTCCTAGATAGTGACCCCAAGGGTTTTCGAGGGTCGTTATCTAGGACTGATATTTCTTGGGGGTCATTATCTTTATGATATTTATAGTTTTTTGTTTGTTTTTACGGTCATCCCCAACGGGCTTGTACTAAACACGCCACAAAGGTGAATACATACCGGGTCAAAACCCTTGGGGGTCACTATCTAGGAAAGATCCTGTAAAACTAATAATAATTTATGTACATTACTATAAGATTGGTAATTTTCATAAATGTACACAACGCAGTAACTCAGACTTCACAAACTATGGGAAGATTCAGGGGACAGCTGAGGAAATAGTCTTAGTTCAACCATCTTCAGGCCCTAGGCTTTCTTCAGACAGTCGCTGGTAACAGAACAAGGGCTCAGGGTTTAATCTTGACTTTTAGGGAGTGATTGTTTTATTTAACTGGTGTCGCAACACCGGAGGTCAAAGACATCGTCGGTACAGTTTTCAAATGTCCATCAACATCTTAGTAGATATAGCCTTTCTTGAAGCAAAAATCTACTCGACAAAACAACAGTTTAACAAGGATTTTTTAAAGGATTTTTGAAAGGATTTTCAAAAGACACGCCTTCTTGGGTTGGTTTCCATTTTATGCACTGACGTCACGAGGTAACGCTCTAAACTTCTGTCACCTGTGTGACTCTCAGGCGTGAGCAACAACAGCAGTCATCTGTTTTGTTTTTCACTCCCAATTTTATTGACGTTCCATATATATATATATATATATATATATATATATATATATATATATATATATATATATATATATATATATATATATATATATATATATGTATATGTATATATATATGTATATATGCCATGAATTTTTCAACTTGAAATTAACTTGTGGTTGATTCATTTTCCCCTGAACGTAATGATTGTAACCTGAGAGCAATAGACGCGCGGTTAATCCTTCACTTTGATATAGACGGCTTCAGTGAGCGTATCTTTTTCATTTCAGTTAAGATCAGCACTGATTATTTGCCACTAACCCCCCCTATCCACGCCCACCCCCAAGAGAACTCCTGGCTACGCCTTTGGACGCTGATACCGTCGGAGAGAAACAGAACCTACTTCCCTCTGTTCAGTTTGGATTTTGAGACGGATAGAATTAGATGACTTGAGATTCAACTTACTTAGCCCATTAGGCATAGAGGAAATGAGTGTCTTAAGCTGCGCCGTTTCCAGGGCTTGCCAGAGGTGTTCATCTGGATGCTGCTCTTGTGGATCTAAGTTGAATCTGGAAAACCGGTTCAGTAATATTAGTATTACTGATGAGAACAGCAATAACTTCATTCACAAAAATTCGGGCGTAGTATCATGGTCAAATGTAATGATAAACCTCGGGCGGTAAAGGAAGATCAGCGCAAAATTATGATATTTCATTATCTTAAGATTTTCTCTTCGTTTATTGATTACACGAATATGAAGAAGAAACCGAATCTCGTTCAATTTAAAACCTATACCATCTGAAAATAATGCTGTATACTGAAAGAAAAGTATTTCAAAAGATATGGTTCATCTAGTAAATGGGATTACAAATGATGTTGCTGCATTACAACGTCCTAATCGTTAAGAGGAAGGGCGGCATAACCAATTCCCTCACCTCACAGTCCCACAGAACAGATGGGTGTCCTGTGGTATGACGGAGATGGATCCCCGAAGCGTCGCCAGGGGAACGTGCTGGGTGTCTGTTCCGTCGATGAGAATCCTCCCTCTTAGACACTCAACCAAGCGATACAGGCTCAAGATAAGCGAGCTTTTCCCACTCCCTGTGCGGCCACACAGACCAACCTGTTTGGAAATAGGTGGTCTGGTCATGAAGGTGGAATTCAGTGCTCTGTGAGGTGGTCTGGTCATGAAGGTGGAATTCAGTGCTCTATGAGGTGGTCTGGTCATGAAGGTGGAATTCAGTGCTCTGTGAGGTGGTCTGGTCATGAAGGTGGAATTCAATGCTCTGTGAGGTGGTCTGGTCATGAAGGTGGACTTCAATGCTCTGGCAAAATTTAGCTATGATGGTCAGGTTCGAAGGGTGGACGCTGTACTCTGTATGTCCTAGCAAATCATTACTAGACAGGTCAAGTTATGCGGCTTAAATAAATTGTTCTGTGTCTTAGCAAAGTATAGTTACAATGGTCGGCACCTGTGGGTGAACTTGAATGATTTATGTATTCGAATAGTCACAACAGTCAGGTCATGTCATAAAAAAATGGCGTAACAAATTCAAGAGAATGTTCTTCATAATGATCAGTTTACAATAACTGATAAATCTGATATATCTGAAGTTTTTCCAACAGACCGAAGAATAGGGATAAGTGAAGTATATGACTACATCACATTCTGTTTTAAGGAAACAGATTAAATGATTTCTGTTGCTTCATAGCACAATGAACCAGACAATATGATAATTATAGGTTACAGAACCTCTTTATATGAAATAAAACTATATAAAAAAGAAATTAAAATTTTTCGTGTACAAAATTATGAAACTTCAGTAAATCATAGGACTCCAGGCGTCAGGCTTTAAGCACCACAGCAAATTATAATACATAAATGCTGATAAACTTTCTACTGAGTATGCATTCTGGTGAAAGGGTAAATGATTATTTATCACCTGAATGAGAAAAATGTAGGAAATGACAAACAATCCTATAGACATTCAAAGGAAAATCATAGAGAGAACTGCAGGTTTTTGCACCTGTGCTGAAAAAAAAAAAGTTATGAGATATTAGGCTGCATTACCTTCTCCCCCGATCGGATTGAGAAGTTGAGTTCGGTCAGGACGGGCTCAAGTGTCCTGTCATAGGTCAAGGTCACGTTCTGGAAGTCGACCTTCCCCTCCAGAGGCCACCCTTGAGGAAGAGTGAAAGTTTTCAGCGTGGAATACGAGGCGGACCTCGTCGAACGGTAGCTGATGGAGCTGATGCCACTGGAATGTTGGTTGTTGGCAGGAGAGAGCGCTGGAAATGGAAATGAAAATTTTTGAGCCAAAGTTGGCAGCGGGATTTCATCAAATTCTCATTTTCATTTGCTATGAGCAATAAACTTACAATACATAATGTGATTGTAATAACTGCAATGCCCTCTTAGCGTCTCGATTTCTTCACACTTTTTGGATACACTTGTCACTACAAACCCTAAGATCCAAATGGAAGAATATGAATCAATTCTGACGGTCGTGGCAGGATTCACACCAGCATCCTGAATATCAGGCGAGGTCACGTCATCCACCTGACCATGAGCTTATGGTCAGGCAGGTAATGTGACCTTGTACTGATACTCTGGATGTTGGTTTGATTCCTGCCACAGATGTGAGAATTACTTTATATGCTTCCATTTGGATCTCAGGCTTTGTAGTGACAAGTGTATCCAAAATGTGTGAAGAAATCGAGCGCACGCTAATTATAGTCCTTACATCGATGGCGACGCTTAGTGTAAGGACTCTCCTCCGTCCCGAGGGTTGTATACTGGTGAACTCTCTCGACAGCATTGAGGCACATTTCTGTGTCCGCCAGGAACCTCACAACCCAATTCAGGTAGACAGGCACCAGAAGCGTGTAGCTAATTGCTAACCCCACTTTGGCAGGGCTCAGGTCCCCAAAGACAGTCGACCACAAGAGTGACGCCAGCGTGGCCAAGAAGACAATGATGCCGCCGATGTAATCCTGCAGAAGGAGAAATGAGATTGAAGAAGGTGTGTTTGTTTTCCTGTCTATGTAAAAAGATTATACTAAAAGTCTGTAATGGATTCTTATAAAATTTTATGGAGGAGTTTACTATGAGTTAACGAAGCCTTTGTTAAAGTTTGAGATAGATCCAGACCAGGGGCATTCTGCTTTATGCTTTAATAGCATATTGTTTACCTGCAGTGATGTATTATCTTGGTACTACATAATTGTTAAGAATTTTCCTCAAGTAAACTTGCAAGGATGAGAATGTTCTTTACTTCTTTATGACAGCAGACCTGAAGGCATTCTGTATTAATGACAGTAGACCTGAAGGCATTCTGTATTAATGACAGCAGACCTGAAGGCATTCAATATTAATGACAGTAGATCTGAAGGCATTCTGTATTAATGACAGTAGACCTGAAGGCATTCTGTAATAATGACAATAGACCTGGAGGCATTCTGTATTAATGACAATAGACCTGAAGACATTCTGTGTTAATGACAGTAGACCTTAGGGCATTCTGTATTATGCTTTAATAAACTCTTATTAACTGCAATGGCGTAATACAGTATCTTGGTATTTCATAGTTATCAAGTATTTTCCCCAAGTAAGCCTCCGAGGATGAGACTGTTCTTTACCTCTTCATGACAGGAGAGGAGGAACAAATGATAACAACGACAGGTACACTCACCAGGCTGATACCAAGCCACCTGTTTCCAGCATGCAGCAATGTGAAGGCTAGGACGTGGGTGTCGAGTCGATGCAGGAAAACGTCGGCAAATCTCTGTTGGTCGCCATACGCTCGAATGACAGTTGCTCCACAGACACTCTCGCTCAGGTGGCTGTACAGGGGCGACCTGGAAAGGCTCTCCAGTCGTTTTAACTCTCTGGAAATAAATGAATAAAGAAATATAAGTAAATAATCAAGGAAAAGCGTTTCCCGTAGTTTGAAGAAATTTGAAAGATAATTTACCCAGCTGGATGTATGAATATTTAACACCTTCAGTAGTGTCGGAGTGTCCTTCTTCAACTCTGGACACCTGCTCAAAACTAGTTTTTTGAGTCTGTGTTCAGCCCTGGAAGAAAGGACCTTTTTCAACTATGGACACACGCTCAAAACTAGTTTTTGGGTCTGTGTTCAGTCTTGGAAGAAAGGACCTTTTTCAACTTTGGACACACGCTCAAAACTAGTTTTTGGGTCTGTGTTCAGTCTTGGAAGAAAGGACCTTTTTCAACTTTGGACACACGCTCAAAACTAGTTTTTGGGTCTGTGTTCAGTCTTGGAAGAAAGGACCTTTTTCAACTTTGGACACACGCTCAAAACTAGTTTATGGGTCTGTGTTCAGTCTTGGAAGGTCTGTGTTCAGTCTTGGAAGAAAGGACCTTTTTCAACTTTGGACACACGCTCAAAACTAGTTTTTGGGTCTGTGTTCAGTCTTGGAAGAAAGGACCTTTTTCAACTTTGGACACACGCTCAAAACTAGTTTTTGGGTCTGTGTTCAGTCTTGGAAGAAAGGACCTTTTTCAACTTTGGACACACGCTCAAATCTAGTTTTTGGGTCTGTGTTCAGTCTTGGAAGAAAGGACCTTTTTCAACTTTGGACACACGCTCAAAACTAGTTTTTGGGTCTGTGTTCAGTCTTGGAAGAAAGGACCTTTTTCAACTTTGGACACACGCTCAAAACTAGTTTTGGGTCTGTGTTCAGTCTTGGAAGAAAGGACCTTTTTCAACTTTGGACACACGCTCAAAACTAGTTTTTGGGTCTGTGTTCAGTCTTGGAAGAAAGGACCTTTTTCAACTTTGGACACACGCTCAAAACTAGTTTTTGGGTCTGTGTTCAGTCTTGGAAGAAAGGACCTTTTTCAACTTTGGACACACGCTCAAAACTAGTTTTTTGGGTCTGTGTTCAGTCTTGGAAGAAAGGACCTTTTTCAACTTTGGACACACGCTCAAATCTAGTTTTTGGGTCTGTGTTCAGTCTTGGAAGAAAGGACCTTTTTCAACTTTGGACACATGCTCAAAACTAGTTTTTGGGTCTGTGTTCAGTCTTGGAAGAAAGGACCTTTTTCAACTTTGGACACACGCTCAAAACTAGTTTTGGGTCTGTGTTCAGTCTTGGAAGAAAGGACCTTTTTCAACTTTGGACACACGCTCAAAACTAGTTTTTGGGTCTGTGTTCAGTCTTGGAAGAAAAGGACCTTTTTCAACTTTGGACACACGCTCAAAACTAGTTTTGGGTCTGTGTTCAGTCTTGGAAGAAAGGACCTTTTTCAACTTTGGACACACGCTCAAAACTAGTTTTTGGGTCTGTGTTCAGTCTTGGAAGAAAGGACCTTTTTCAACTTTGGACACACGCTCAAAACTAGTTTTTGGGTCTGTGTTCAGCCCTGGAAGAAAGGACCTTTTTCAACTTTGGACACACGCTCAAAACTAGTTTTTGGGTCTGTGTTCAGTCTTGGAAGAAAGGACCTTTTTCAACTTTGGACACACGCTCAAAACTAGTTTTTGGGTCTGTGTTCAGTCTTGGAAGAAAGGACCTTTTTCAACTTTAGACACACGCTCAAAACTAGTTTTGGGTCTGTGTTCAGTCTTGGAAGAAAGGACCTTTTTCAACTTTGGACACACGCTCAAAACTAGTTTTTGGGTCTGTGTTCAGTCTTGGAAGAAAGGACCTTTTTCAACTTTGGACACACGCTCAAAACTAGTTTTTGGGTCTGTGTTCAGTCTTGGAAGAAAGGACCTTTTTCAACTTTGGACACACGCTCAAAACTAGTTTTTGGGTCTGTGTTCAGTCTTGGAAGAAAGGACCTTTTTCAACTTTGGACACACGCTCAAAACTAGTTTTTGGGTCTGTGTTCAGTCTTGGAAGAAAGGACCTTTTTCAACTTTGGACACACGCTCAAAACTAGTTTTTGGGTCTGTGTTCAGTCTTGGAAGAAAGGACCTTTTTCAACTTTGGACACACGCTCAAAACTAGTTTTTGGGTCTGTGTTCAGTCTTGGAAAAGAAAGGACCTTTTTCAACTTTGGACACACGCTCAAAACTAGTTTTGGGTCTGTGTTCAGTCTTGGAAGAAAGGACCTTTTTCAACTTTGGACACACGCTCAAAACTAGTTTTTTTGGGTCTGTGTTCAGTCTTGGAAGAAAGGACCTTTTTCAACTTTGGACACACGCTCAAAACTAGTTTTGGGTCTGTGTTCAGCCCTGGAAGAAAGGACCTTTTTCAACTTTGGACACACGCTCAAAACTAGTTTTTGGGTCTGTGTTCAGTCTTGGAAGAAAGGACCTTTTTCAACTTTGGACACACGCTCAAAACTAGTTTTGGGTCTGTGTTCAGTCTTGGAAGAAAGGACCTTTTTCAACTTTGGACACACGCTCAAAACTAGTTTTTGGGTCTGTGTTCAGTCTTGGAAGAAAGGACCTTTTTCAACTTTGGACACACGCTCAAAACTAGTTTTTGGGTCTGTGTTCAGCCCTGGAAGAAAGGACCTTTTTCAACTTTGGACACACGCTCAAAACTAGTTTTTGGGTCTGTGTTCAGTCTTGGAAGAAAGGACCTTTTTCAACTTTGGACACACGCTCAAAACTAGTTTTTGGGTCTGTGTTCAGTCTTGGAAGAAAGGACCTTTTTCAACTTTGGACACACGCTCAAAACTAGTTTTTGGGTCTGTGTTCAGTCTTGGAAGAAAGGACCTTTTTCAACTTTGGACACACGCTCAAAACTAGTTTTTGGGTCTGTGTTCAGTCTTGGAAGAAAGGACCTTTTTCAACTTTGGACACACGCTCAAAACTAGTTTTGGGTCTGTGTTCAGTCTTGGAAGAAAGGACCTTTTTCAACTTTGGACACACGCTCAAAACTAGTTTTTGGGTCTGTGTTCAGTCTTGGAAGAAAGGACCTTTTTCAACTTTGGACACACGCTCAAAACTAGTTTTTGGGTCTGTGTTCAGCCCTGGAAGAAAGGACCTTTTTCAACTTTGGACACACGCTCAAAACTAGTTTTGGGTCTGTGTTCAGTCTTGGAAGAAAGGACCTTTTTCAACTTTGGACACACGCTCAAAACTAGTTTTTGGGTCTGTGTTCAGTCTTGGAAGAAAGGACCTTTTTCAACTTTGGACACACGCTCAAAACTAGTTTTTGGGTCTGTGTTCAGTCTTGGAAGAAAGGACCTTTTTCAACTTTGGACACACGCTCAAAACTAGTTTTTGGGTCTGTGTTCAGTCTTGGAAGAAAGGACCTTTTTCAACTTTGGACACACGCTCAAAACTAGTTTTTGGGTCTGTGTTCAGCCCTGGAAGAAAGGACCTTTTTCAACTTTGGACACACGCTCAAAACTAGTTTTGGGTCTGTGTTCAGCCCTGGAAGAAAGGACCTTTTTCAACTTTGGACACACGCTCAAAACTAGTTTTTGGGTCTGTGTTCAGTCTTGGAAGAAAGGACCTTTTTCAACTTTGGACACACGCTCAAATCTAGTTTTTGGGTCTGTGTTCAGTCTTGGAAGAAAGGACCTTTTTCAACTTTGGACACACGCTCAAAACTAGTTTTTGGGTCTGTGTTCAGTCTTGGAAGAAAGGACCTTTTTCAACTTTGGACACACGCTCAAAACTAGTTTTTGGGTCTGTGTTCAGTCTTGGAAGAAAGGACCTTTTTCAACTTTGGACACACGCTCAAAACTAGTTTTTGGGTCTGTGTTCAGCCCTGGAAGAAAGGACCTTTTTCAACTTTGGACACACGCTCAAAACTAGTTTTTGGGTCTGTGTTCAGCCCTGGAAGAAAGGACCTTTTTCAACTTTGGACACACGCTCAAAACTAGTTTTTGGGTCTGTGTTCAGTCTTGGAAGAAAGGACCTTTTCAACTTTTGGACACACGCTCAAATCTAGTTTTTGGGTCTGTGTTCAGTCTTGGAAGAAAGGACCTTTTTCAACTTTGGACACACGCTCAAAACTAGTTTTTGGGTCTGTGTTCAGTCTTGGAAGAAAGGACCTTTTTCAACTTTGGACACACGCTCAAAACTAGTTTTTGGGTCTGTGTTCAGTCTTGGAAGAAAGGACCTTTTTCAACTTTGGACACACGCTCAAAACTAGTTTTTGGGTCTGTGTTCAGCCCTGGAAGAAAGGACCTTTTTCAACTTTGGACACACGCTCAAAACTAGTTTTTGGGTCTGTGTTCAGCCCTGGAAGAAAGGACCTTTTTCAACTTTGGACACACGCTCAAAACTAGTTTTTGGGTCTGTGTTCAGTCTTGGAAGAAAGGACCTTTTTCAACTTTGGACACACGCTCAAATCTAGTTTTGGGTCTGTGTTCAGTCTTGGAAGAAAGGACCTTTTTCAACTTTGGACACACGCTCAAAACTAGTTTTTGGGTCTGTGTTCAGTCTTGGAAGAAAGGACCTTTTTAACTTTGGACACACGCTCAAAACTAGTTTTTGGGTCTGTGTTCAGTCTTGGAAGAAAGGACCTTTTTCAACTTTGGACACACGCTCAAAACTAGTTTTTGGGTCTGTGTTTAGTCTTGGAAGAAAGGACCTTTTTCAACTTTGGACACACGCTCAAAACTAGTATTTGGGTCTGTGTTCAGTCTTGGAAGAAAGGACCTTTTTCAACTTTGGACACACGCTCAAAACTAGTTTTTGGGTCTGTGTTCAGTCTTGGAAGAAAGGACCTTTTTCAACTTTGGACACCTGCTCAAAACAATTTGGGTCAGTGTTCATTCCTGGAATAAAGGACCAGAGAAAGCAATCTCCAGCCGTAACTTACCTGGAAGAGCACCGGAAGAACTTCTGAATGAAATAGTAAATGAAGCATATGGGAACAGCTACAACCAAGAAAATGGGGGTGATGATGGCGTTGACAACGACAGCCGATGTGACCAGCAGCACGAAGAACAGGAGGTGCGTCACAGATCTCGCTAATTCCTGTCAGTAATAGAAGGGAGAGAAATTACTGGAACTTGTCGGTCCCAAGATCTGGTAAATAAGTTGGGTCGAGCTCGGTCTCAGTATCGCTGTTGTGTAAAGATGACAAATGTGTAAGGACATTGAGCTACAGTGAAGCTACAGGTCGATTCAGATATTAAAAAAGATAACTGATTAAAAGGTCTTGAAAATAAATCATCTGTATTCTGTATTCAAGTGTTTCTTAAGGAAAAGTGCAGGGCATCATAACAATTTGCCAGTAATAGAGCATTAGCATAAGTTTATCAACACATCATGTTAAAAACCTGATAATATCCACTCTGACTCATAAAACCAACAAAACACCTTCGTATACATCCTCAAACAAACTGTCGTACTTTGTCAATCATGGCAGTGTCAGTGGTGAAGCGGTTCATGATGCGCCCAGCGGGGGTCACGTCGAAGAATCTGACGGAGCAGGAGACTATGTTCATCAGCATATCCTGATGGATCTTCTTCCTCCCATTCCCTGCTGCAACTTGGCCCAGGAGGTTCGTGGAGAGCGAAAGGAAGATACTCAGTACAGAGAGGATCGCGTAGGTGGGATAGTGGTCGTGCATCTGGAATTATAATAATTCAGTGTGCTAAAATTCACATGGAACGAGACTAGGTGGATATCAGCCTGGGAAGCAAGCTCAATTAACCTGAAAAGCAAGCTTCAGGAAACGTGTCCACGAAGGGAGAACATAGAATAACATGTAACAAGAGAGAAGTATGTATGTGTGTGTATGTAGTACTTACTGTCTCCTTAACAAATACATCATAAAGCTCTGAAATATTCTGAGTTATCTCCACTCGAGGAGTTTGCCGTCCCAGGAAAGACTGAGGCTCTTTCCAGTTGTCTTGATGTGTTGCATTCCAGGCATTAGCTTTTCCTGACCATTTTTCCAGCCAAAAGTCTAAGCCCACTGATACTCCTGGAATAAGAAGTGAATTAGACCTATAATTACTATTTTAAAGTTTTGACAAAGACCAAACAACTAATTAAGCCTGAAAAGTATGTTACTGCTTTTGTTAATTGCCATAGTATTATAAGAAGACTGTACTGCACCATTAGATTATCGTATTTATTAATTTGTCTTACTTAAAAGTGTTTCATTTATAAGTTGTGTAATCGGTTATATACAGACATACAGATATAAAAAAGCACACCTTGTCCAGCAAATGCACAAATCAGGTAACTCAAACATAGGCCTAAGCCGCAAGCTCTCATGTAGACCACATAATTCCATTTGGAAATTTTTCCTCTCTCCCTCTCCTCCTCGGAGACAAGCTTTCCATTCTCCACGTCATCTGCTAAGGGGACCTCTTCTTCAAGCTCTAGGTCCTCCTCAAGGTCGTCCTCGCCTATACTATTGGAAGTAAGGATGCGACCGAGATGCCACTTGTCTGAGCCAGAAGTGCTGGGTTTCTTGTTCGACCTAGGAAGAAGAAGAGTGTTTGTTTGTCAGCTGTGTATATTCATTGAAAATAAGTCAAACTAGTGACAGAAGTTGTGGAAAATAACACATGGGAAAACCATCAGAAGTGCTGGGCATCTTATTTGACCTGAGGAGAAAAAGAGTGCTGGAATACCATCAGTTCGCATTTGAAGGAGGAGATCACGCCAGTGACGAGAAATAAGGAAAGTGACTTGTGGAAAGACAACTAGAAGTGGTGTTCTAATGTGGTCTGTAAGCTTACTTTAATGTGTAAAGACCAAACTGGCGATTAAGACTACAAAGTAATACCTGGAAAGACCGCCAGAAGTGCTGAGCTCCCTGTTCAGTCTGGGAAGAAGAAGAGTGTTAGAGTGCCGTCTGTTTCTTTATATATATAAGAAAAAGCCAATCTAGCGATAAAAGAGGCAAAATAATACCTGGAAAGATCACCAGATGAGTTGGGCGTCTTGTTCGATCTGAGAGAAGAAAATGGTAGACTATCTGTTAGCCTACGTTTATAAGAAAAGACCAGAAAGGGGATAAGGGATACAAAATAACTTCTGGAAAAGTAATCATTATCTGGAGAAATGTGTGATCAGTTATGAGCATTTATTGAAGATAAACTAACATTGCCTACATGAAAACTGCAGAATGTCTCTCATTCATTTCCAGTGACCATATCCAACAAGTGATTATTTTACATGTATTTTTGTGGAAGTACCAACATATTCACTCCTGTGCTATTGGTAGCACTCTGTGCTTTTATGAGCTGATCATACTACATATTTTACCTTATGGAGGCACTGGAGAAGAGCCTCTGCAGCATGTTGCCATGGGGAACTACAGCTGGGGACGACCTCATTCTCTGTAGAGGCCTGGGCTGGGGAGGGAGACTTTTGGCATGTCTTGGAAGACACTTCTGGGGTGGCTGAGATCCTTTGCGGCCCAGGGCTGGAGCGCTCGATTTTATTCTGTGGAGACAGAATAAGGAGGAAAAGTGAGTGGAGGAGTACAATAAGCAAGAGGAGAGAGGGAGAGAGAGGTGTTGGGAGGTAGATAACAGACCAAGAATTTCAGGAAAAAAATTAAGGGGTCAGTAGAAAAAAACTAAAGTTGCCATAACAGGAAATCCTAAAACAACAAGTCAAATAACTCATGAGCGCTCAAGAATTTACACCCAAAATCTTCCACTGTGTTTGAAAGCATTCACAATTTTGCAAAACAATGAAGAGACATTAGAATAAGAAAATAAATTCTGATGAACACTCCATGATTAAATGAAGACCAGATGTAAGACACATTCAAGAATAACATGGAATACTTGTATTGGACAAATTCTTGCAAAATCACAAAGAAAACTGGAAAACGGGAATTACCAGTGGATGACCTACCTGAAGAGAGGCTTCTTTTCCATCATGGAAGCGTGCCTGGGGAGAGGAGGTGTAAGGGCAGGCAGATACTCACATTCATCACCTGGGAGCAGGGCGTTGTGACTGACATGTCGGTTGATGCTGTAGTGTCTCACAGGGCTCTCCCAGTAGTGAGGCTCCTTGCTCTGCAGAATCAGAGTTGGGTTAGATCATCCTAAATTTGGTTAGGTTGCTATGTTTTAAATGGACTTTGTAATATTAGAGGTCATTTGTTTGTAGACCAAAAGTGTTTCCAGTCAGGTGAGATCTGGGTAAAATCTGCATTGGTCTTTATTTAGCTATCAGCTTCCTACTTTACTGAAAGCAAGAGGATTATATTAAATTAGGTTTGTTTATGCTAGGTTAGGTTGCACTGTCTTAAGGAGATTTTCCAGCTGCTGCAGGGCACCTTCCTTTGTACCTTCATTGGGTTCTGCTAAGTTATATAACGTTAAAATGCCTTACTGGAATTTTCTTAGCCATGGGATTTCTTGCTCCGCAGAAATAAGTTGTATAGGCTTTGTCAAGTCAGATTTGGTTAGGTTACGTAAAACTTCTATGTTTCAAAAGGCTTTTTCAAAAGAACAGCTTTGTTCTGCAGACAAAGTGAGATTGGTCAATCAATATCAGATCAGGCAGCAAAGCCTAGATGAGCATTCCAAATAATCGGATTGAGTATACTAAAGAAAGGAAATGTTGTTAGGCCAGCTAAGGTTAATTTTCAGTATCCGAAATGGTCCTTTCTACTGAATGATGCCACTGAATTCTTCTTTTACATAAAGGAAGAGATCCTATGTTTGTCATTAGAGAAATGTAGCCAGGATAACACGACATCCTGAGTGCAATGTAAGGAACACGTCTGTATCAGCAACAATTTAACAGTTCTTTGTTATCCATCAGCAGCTAGGGCAGTGGTTCTCAGCCTAGGGGGCGTCAGCAATTTCTAGGGGAGGCGCGAAGCCTAGGGAAAATGTAAAAATTCTAGAATTATATTCATTATTTTCTTAACAAGAGTGAGGAACTAATATCCAGAAGTTTATAAAAAAAATGAAAAAGTATCGCCTTTTAACGTTAGTTTCCTATAGTCTACCACTCTAGTTAGACTCGCTAGGCTTACCATTATTTTGTAATTATTTACCTCCCTCCCTGTCCCTCGAAACTCCTCTTTCTCTTTTTTTTTATTTTCCTTCTGAT